>NC_087188.1:2644488-2944488 GCF_035594125.1 Scylla paramamosain
ACATATCTTCTTACTGTTTTTGATCCTGTTAGGTACCAAAATGCTAAAATGCACGGAAAGCAATATTGGACTACAAAACTACATAACGAAAAGCGTGTGTTTTGAGTGTTTTTCAGTTTCTTTCATAACAAAACACTAAAATGTTCTTTCTGCAGAAGCAGATTAACATTACCAATAGTATGCATTTCGAGTGTTTTTAAGTTTGGGTAGAGAAACAGGATAATGTATGAGAAGTACCTTAATTGGTGAAAAAAAAAAAAAAAAAAATATTACGGAAACGTGGATTATGAGTTTTTGACATTCTCAGGTAACAAAATGCTAAAATGCGTGAATGGCACTCCATATGTAGAAACTGATCAACATTACCAAAAACGTATTTTGAGTATTTTTTACAACGATAGGTACCAAACCGCCAAAATGTATACAACGCATATCATATGAGGAAACGAAAGGACATAACCAGAAAGGTGTCTTTTCAGTGTTTTTAGTGTTTTAGGCACCAAACCGCCAAAATTCATAGAATGTACCCGTATTGGGATATAAAACAGCAATACGAAAAATATGTCTTTTGAGTGTTTCGTGTTATATATTTTTTTAAAGTTCTTATGCATGAAAACGATTAAAAAAGACATGCAATTTTTTTTATTGAGAAACAAAATAACATTTTTAGCATGTTAGGTAAAAAGAAAATTAATTGAAAGTTAAAAAAAATATATTTAAATTCATTTAAAAAATGAAACGATATTAGAAGAAACGTGTATTATCAGTGTTCCTTAGTTTCTTAAGTACCAAAACACTTAAACGCGTGAATACCACTTTTTTTTTTATGAAGAAAAAGAACAGCATTACCAAAAACGTCTGTTTTGAGATTTTTTTCCATTGTTAGGTACCAAAAGGCCAAAATGCATGCAAAGTACCCTATATGGGGAAAGGAAAGGACATTACGAGAAATGTGTATTATGAGTGGTTTTCAGATTCTTCGGTAGCAACTCTAAAACGCATAAATAGCATTCTATGTGGAGAAACAAAACATTACTAAAAACGTTTACTTTAAGTGCTTTTTACTTTGTTAGGTTCCAAAACGTCAAAATGCATGTCGTTTGTGTGTTTTTAGCGTTTTAGGCAGAAAAACGTTAAAAAAATGCATAAAAACGATCCTATATGGGAATACAAAACTGCTATATAGAATGAACTCTATATAGCACAAAACGCTAAAACGCATAAATAACACTCTATATATGAAAACAGAATAAGATTACCAAAAGCGTGGATTTTCAGAGTATTTCACAGTGTTACGTATCAAAACGACAAAATGCAGGCAAAGCACCCTCTACACGTAAAAAAAAACACATTTCCAGAAACGTGTATTTTGAGTGTGCATGAGCGTGTTAGGTACCATCACACTAAAGAGCAGGTAAAGCAACCTATATGGGAAAACAAAACATTATCAAAAACGTGTATTTTGAGAGTTTTGAGGCTCTTAACTAACGAAACACTAAAACGGACGAAAATACACAGTTCATGCAGAATCACATTAACTTTACCGAAAAAGTTTGAGTGTTTTTTGAGCTTGTTACATACAAAAACGGAAAAATACATGGAAATGAAAGAACATTGCGAGAAACATATATATAATATGTGTTTTATAGCTTTTTAGGTCTTAGGTAACAAAAAGCTAAAACGCATGAAGAACATTTTATAACATTGTTTTTATAACCAATACGTGAAAATCCATGAAAAGCACCCTATATCGGGAAAGTAAACGAGATTTCAAGAAACGTTTATTTTTTGGTGTTTCTAAGTGTGCTAGGCACCAAAACGATCGAAAGCATAAAAAAAAGCACCTCTGTGGGAAAACAAAACATTACCAAAAACTCCTCTTCCACTGTATTAAATCTAGTTACGTACCAAAACACTAAAACGCATGCAATGGAAAACCAGAACAACATTATAAAAAAAATATGTATTTTGAGTGTATTTCACATTGTTAGGTATCAAAATGCCAAAATCCATGGAAAATAAATAATATTTACAGATTTATGTCTTTTTTTCTGAGTATGGAGAGCATGGAAAGTCCTTTATATCGGAAAACAAAACATTTTAAAAAACGTTGTCTTTTTAGTGTTTTTGAGCGTGTTAGACACCCAAACGCTTAAAAGAATGGAAATAACCCTATAAGGGTATGCAAAAAAAACATTACGAAATAAGTGCCTTTTGAGTCTCCTTTGAACTTCTTGCGTACCATAACGCTAAAACGCATGCAAAAAAA
This sequence comes from Scylla paramamosain, assembly GCF_035594125.1. Classification (NCBI taxonomy): domain Eukaryota; kingdom Metazoa; phylum Arthropoda; class Malacostraca; order Decapoda; family Portunidae; genus Scylla; species Scylla paramamosain. The sequence continues at coordinate 2,646,758 of NC_087188.1, forward strand.
CATTTATGGAGAAAAACAATAACCCTAACAAAAAACACGTATTTTGAGATTTCATTGATTTTCTTAATACAAAAACGCAAAAAAATTCATTCTAAGTATCCCAGGTGGGAAAAATAGAGGACATTACAAGACACGTGTATTATGAGCTTGAACGCATTAATAGCATTCTTTAAGGAGAAACAGAACAACATTATGAAAAGCGTGTATTTTGAGTTTTTTTTTCACATTCTTAGGTACAAAACGCCAAAATGAAGGAAATTACCATCTAAGAAAAAAAAAAGATGACATTCCCAAAAACACGTCTTTAAAGTGTTTAGGCACCAAAACACTAAACAGCATATAAAGCATTTTTTTTTATGGTAAAACAAAACAACATCACCAAAAACATCTTATTTCAGTGTTTTTCAGCTAATAATCTACCAAATCGCCAAAGGTCATGGTTTAATTTCACCAAACACGTGTGTTTTTAGTGTTTTGAGCTTATGTAGAAAAATAACAAAATGTATGTAAAGTATTCTATATAAGGAAAAGAAAAGACATTATGAGAGACGTGCATTATAAGAGTTTTTCAGCTACTTAAATACCATCTTGCTAAAACGCACGAATAGCACTCTAAATGAAGAAAAAAAAAAAAAAAACATTACCAAAATAGTGTATTTTGAATGGTTTCATTTTATTAGGTATCAAAACGCCAAAATGTATGCAGAGCTATCTATATGGTCAATTGAAACGAAATTACCAGAAATGTGTCTTTTGATTTTTTTTTAGCATGTTAGGCACCAAAACTCTAAAAAGCCTGGAAATCACCTGATATGATAGCAGAAGAAAAAAAAAAAAAAAATATATATATATATATATATATATATATATATATATATATATATATATATATATATATATATATATATATATATATATATATATATATATATATATATATATATATATATATATATATATATATATATATATATATATATATATATATATATATATATATATATAAATATATATATATTTTTTATTTTTTTTTGTTCTGCTATCATATCAGGTGATTTCCAGGCTTTTTAGAGTTTTGGTGCCTAACATGCTAAAAAACAATCAAAAGACACATTTTTGGTAATTTCGTTTCAATTGACCATATAGATAGCTCTGCATACATTTTGGCGTTTTGATACCTAATAAAATGAAAGCTTTCTAAGTACCAAAACGCTAAAACGCATGAATAGCACCCTATGTGGAAAAATAGAACAACAATAACAAAAACGTGTATTCTGAGTGATTTTCAAATTGTTAGGGAGCAATACACCAAAATGCATCTAAAGCCTTTTATATGTAGAAAGGAAACGAAATTACAAGAAATAAGTCTTTTATTTTATTTCTTAAAATTGTTTAAGACACCAAAACGGTGAAAACCATGAAGATCACCTTGTAAGGATATAGAAAGCAACATTATGAAAAATAAAGAATCCTTTGATTGTTTTTAAACTTTTTTCGCACCAAAATGCTAAAACGCATAGAAAACTCCCTTTACGGTGAAAAAAGTAATAACATTTCCAAAAACAAACATTTTAGTGTTTTTAACTTATTACGTAAGAAGAACTTATGTTCCAACACGATAATACGTATGGAAAACGCCATTTATTGAAAAAACACAATGACTCTACGAAAATCGTGTTTTTAACTTATTACGTAAGAAATCAGGGTTATTAAGCTACTTATGTACCAAAACGATCATACGTATGGAAAACGCCATTTATTGAAAGCAGTGACTACGAAAATCGCGTATTTTACGTGTTTTTAAGACAAATTGCATGGAAAGTATCTCATTTAGAGAAACAAAAAAACATTATGAGAAACGTGTATCATGAGTGTTTTTTACCTTATGTAAAAAACGCTGAAACGCGTGAATTGCAATCTATATGGAGAAACAGAAATTTGTTTTGAGTGCTTTTTTTTTCACATTTTTAAATACCAAAACGCCAAAATGCACGTAAAGTACCCACTAATGAAAAATGAAAAAGACAGGAATATATCTTCAGGAATATGTGTTTATGAGATTGTTAGGCACCAAAACGTTAAAATACATAGAAAGCTCCCAATACAGGAAAACAAATCAGTATTACCAAAACCGTGTCTTATGAGAGTTTTTCAGCTACATAAAGTACCAAAACGGTAAAACGTATGCAAAACGCATTTTTTTTTTCTTTGAAGAAACAGAATACCATTACTAAAATCAAATATTTTGAGTATTTTTAGCTTATTACGTAGAAAAACGTCAAAATCAATGAAAAGTACCCTGTATGAAGAAATGAAAAAACACTACGAGGAACGTGTATTATGAGTATTTTAAGCTTCTTAGGTACCAAAAAAAAAGCATGAATAGCACTCTATACGGAAAAACAGAACAATATTACTAAAAAACATATTTTGAAGGTATTTCACACTATTAGGTGATAAAATGCAAAAATCCATAAAAAAAAAATAAACATTCAATGTGGGGGAAACGAAACAACATTTCCAGAAACGTGTCTTTTGAGTACTGATGTGCGTATTAGTTAACTAAACACTTAAAAGCAAAAAAATCACCGTCTATAGGAACACAAGACAACATTACCAAAATTGTGTCTTTTGACCTATTTCCAAAAAGCTTAAAAAATACAAAACGCCCTTTATGGAGAAATACAAGAGCATTACAAGAAACAAGCATTTTGCTTTTTTTTTCTTTTATCTTTGTCGTAAAAAATGCCAAAATCCAAGAGGAGTAATCTATACGGGAAAACAAAGAAACATTACGATAAGCGTGTATTATAAGACTTTTGAGCTTCTTAGGTATCATAATGCTAAAACGCATGGATAACACTCTATATGGAGAAACAGAATAATATTACCAAAAATGTGTATGTGTTAGGCATGGGTAAAGGAAACGAGATTTCTAAAAATATATCTTTTAAGAATTTATGGGCGTGTTAGGCACCAAAACGCTAAAAATTATGGAAAGCACCGTATATGGGAATACAAAATAACATTACAAAAAACGTGTCTTTTGAGTGTTTTCAGCTACTTACATACCAAAACGCAAAAAAAAAAAAATATAAAACATGAAAACACTCTTTTATTACCAAAAACAAATATTGTGGGTGTTTATTACGTACATAAACGTTAACATATATGGAAAGTACTTTATATAAGGAAATGAAAAGACTTTACTAGAAACGATTGCTATAAGAATTTTTAAGATTCTTAGGTGCCACAATGGAAAAACGTATGAATAGTAGTCTATATGGAGAAAGAGAAAATTTTACGAAAAAGTTTATTTTCACACTGTTAGGTACCCAATCGCCAAAATGTACGCAAAACATTTGTATATGAGGAAAGGAAAGGATATTTCCTGAAAAGTGTTTCTGAAGTGTTTATGAGCGGGCTAGGCACAAATTAATAAAGCATGGAAAGCTCCCTATATAGGAAAACAAAGCAACATTACCAAAAACCTATGTTTTCATTTTTTTTAAGCTACATAAGTACCAAAATGCTAAAACACTTCCAGAAAAATTCTTCGTGGAAAAACAGTATAGCTATCCCAAAAACGAATATTTTGAATGCTTTTAGCTTATTATGTAGAACAATGCAAAACTGCACGCAAAGTACTCTGTATGGGAAAACGAAAGGACATTACGAGAAAAGTGTTTTACATGAGTTTTTACATTTCTACGTAACATAATTCTAAAATGCATGACAAGCACTCTATATGTAGAAACAACAATATTACCAAAAAGGTGTTTTTTTTCACATTATCAGGTACTAAAACGCTAAAATGCGTGAAACAAACGACTTTATCAGAAATGTGTCTTTTGAGTATTTATGAGCGTGCCATGTTGCCCAAAATATCTGAGTCAGCTGCAGGTTGCGGTTTCCCGTTAACCAAAATAAACGAATAAAAGCAAAATTAAATAAATAAATATAAATAAATGTAGAAAATCAAGTAATAGAAAGGTAAATGAGTAAATAGATTAAAATAAATAAATAAATAAATAAACGATGCCGGTGCCAATAACGATGCAATTTTCACGATAACGGAGCAGATTTCACGATAACGATGCAGTTTTCACGATAACGATGCGATTTTCAATAAGACGCGGGAATCAATTTAAACGAAGCGAGTTTCATAATAACGATGCGGTTTTCACGATAACGAAGCAATTTTCACGATAACAACGTGGGAATCACATTAAACGAAGCGAGTTTCACGATAACGATGCGATTTTCACGATAACGAAGCGAGTTTCACGATAACGACGCGGGAATCACATTAAACGAAGCGAATTTCACGATGACGACTCAGGAATCACATTAAACCAAGCGAGTTTTACGATGACGACGCGGGAATCGCATTAAACAAAGCGAGTTTTCACGAAGTGTGGGGACAGTGGCGCTGCAACCCTCCAGCCCCTCAAACTGAACAAGAGGTCATCAGAAAGACAATTTTGACAAACTCACCAGTCACTGCCATGGAAGGCGCACTCTTCTTCCCAAAAGAGGTCCCTCGCATGGCAGTGTCTGGGGCATGATGGAGGCCAATTTATTCCTTTGTAGTTAGGTTCTGAACGCTAATTTTGATGAACTACTACACACAATTCACCAGACACTGTCACGGAAGGAGGAGCCCGTATCTCCCCATCAGGGCCCCAGTTGTGGCAGTATCTGGTGGTTGGTGCGTAGTGTTTTCGATGGCCTCTTGTTGGGTGTGAGGGGCTGGAAGTGGACGATCATATCTTAATAAGGAGGTAAAGGAGGAGCGGGACTTGCTGCCCGATCCCCGCCCTGGGCCCCGGGTGGAACCAGACAGCCACCCTCCCCTCCAGTACGCTCCCCCTGTCCTCCACGGGCCGGAACGAATTTTGGATGGTAAGTTTTCCGAATCGAGATTGAATTTTGCGATGAATATTAAATCGTCGTCAGTACATGAGAAGTGGTGTTGGTTGACGCGAGAGAGAAAATCGGTTTATCAGTGAGGCGAGACGAGGTTGTACCTCTGAGTGCCCTGCGTATCCCTGTGTCTCTCATAATAGCAATGATTTATTTAGGGCAATGACTTCAGCTTGCCTACAGTGCGCATTTGAGGCGAGTTAGAAATAAATAAATCTTGGACGATTTTATATGTGATTTTTAGATACAGTCATCGCATGACATTACTGATAACATGTTGGAATTGACAGGAACCAGGACAACCACCTGGCCCGGTATCTCCCTCTCTCTCTCTCTCTCTCTCTCTCTCTGTCTGTCTGTCTCTCTCTGGCTTTCATTTCTTACCTACCTCCTTCCTTCCTCCCTCTTCCTTCCCTCTTTTCCTTTCTTAATCTATATCCTCATTCACATATCTCTAGTACTTCCTCCCTCCCTTCCCCCATTCTTCCTTTATTATCCATGAGATCCCTTCCTTCTTTCACTTTGCTTCCTCTCCTCTTCCCTCACTCAAAGAAGGAAATCTCACGTGTCCACCTTCCTTCCAATTTTTTTCTTTCCTCTTCACTCCAAACAAGCGGATTTGAAACCTCCTTTCTCTCTCTCTCTCTCTCTCTCTCTCTCTCTCTCTCTCTCTCTCTCTCTCTCTCTCTCTCTCTCTCTCTCTCTCTCTCTCTCTCTCTCTCTCTCTCTCTCTCTCTCTCTCTCTCTCTCTCTCTCTCTCTCTCTCTCTCTCTCCTTCCACCACCACCCTTCCTTCTTTCCCTACTTCCTTTCCTTCACTATTCCCATCCAACATACGAGCGAATTCACTCTTCTTCCTCTTGGTTTGAGATTTCTGTCAATCTTTTAAAAGGCTATGTTCCTCTCCTCTCCTTCCTTCCTTCGCTCCTTCCTTCCTTCCTTTGTTTCTTCCTTCCTTCCTTTACTCGCTTACTTTAATCCTTTACACACTCTTTCTTCCTTCCGTCTCTCATTTTCTAACACTCACTTGGTCTTTCTTCCTTCAATCCTTACTTTCCTTCATTTATTCCTTTCCTGCGTGTTTTTTTCTTAACCACCACTCGCTCTTCTTTCCTTTCTTTTTTTCTTCGTTTCTTCTTTTTTCGTATTTTTAACTCCCTCGCTCTTCTCTCCTTCCTTAATTCACTTGCATTTTTTAAAACTCTCTCTCTCTCCCTCTCTCTCTCTCTCTCTCTCTTTTCTTTCTTTCTCTTTCTCTCTCTCTTTTCTCTCTCTCTCTCTCTCTCTCTCTCTCTCTCTCTCTCTCTCTCTCTCTCTCTCTCTCTCTCTCTCTCTCTCTCTCTCTCTCTCTCTCTCTCTCTCTCTCTCTTTCTTTCTTTTTCTCTCTCTTTTCTTTCTTTCTCTCTCTCTCTCTCTCTCTCTCTCTCTCTCTCTCTCTCTCTCTCTCTCTCTCTCTCTCTCTCTCTCTCTCTCTCTCTCTCTCTCTCTCTCTCTCTCTCTCTCTCTCTCTCTCTCTCTCTCTCTCTCTCTCTCTCTCTCTCTCTCTCTCTCTCTCTCTCTCTCTCTCTCTCTCTCTCTCTCTCTCTCTCTCTCTCTCTCTCTCTCTCTCTCTCTCTCTCTCTCTCTCTCTCTCTCTCTCTCTCTCTCTCTCTCTCTCTCTCTCTCTCTCTCTCTCTCTCTCTCTCTCTCTCTCTCTCTCTCTCTCTCTCTCTCTCTCTCTCTCTCTCTCTCTCTCTCTCTCTCTCTCTCTCTCTCTCTCTCTCTCTCTCTCTCTCTCTCTCTCTCTCTCTCTCTCTCTCTCTCTCTCTCTCTCTCTCTCTCTCTCTCTCTCTCTCTCTCTCTCTCTCTCTCTCTCTCTCTCTCTCTCTCTCTCTCTCTCTCTCTCTCTCTCTCTCTCTCTCTCTCTCTCTCTCTCTCTGTCTCTCTCTTTTTTTTTTTTTTTTTTTATTTATACCAAATACATCATAATTTACAGAGGGTGTCACCACTACATTATATAGAATATCGTGACAACTTAGAGACTAAAGGTTACATAGTTAATGTTGCCTATCTAAAAGCCTCACTCTGTTTTTATCACTGCTGTCTGTATTGTGTCAGCCACTCGTTCACTTTACATTTAAAATTTTGCGTTGTCAAGTTCGCAATATTTTCAATGTTTTGCTCACTGGCTATGAGTTTATTCCACCAGCTCACATAAGTGTAAATAAACTGTCTTTGGTGGTGCCATGTCCTGCACCGGGTTTGCAGCAGTTCCTCCGGGGCTGAGGTGACGGCTCTGGTAGCGACCTGGGCCAGTCGGGGAGGCTGCCGGAGTGACTGTAGGTGCGGCACACACTGTAGCTGCACCTTGAACATTACAGTGAGTCCCGCCACGTCACGCCGATGTTGGAGACTCTGTAGTGCTGGTTGGTGTCCTGCCTCTCTGATGAGCCTTGCCGCCCTCTCCTGTACCTTGTCCAGTAGAGACAGGTGCTTGTTGGCCGCACCTCCCCATGCCAGGCACGCGTATTCCAGGGACGAGCGAACCTGGGCTTTGTAGAGGACTTCCATTCCCCTACTGTCCAGGAGAGGTGACATTCTCCTCAGGGATGCCAGCTTCCCTGAGGCCTCCCTGGCGAGCCGCTCTATGTGGGATCTGAAGGACAGCTTTCTATCATATGTGACCCCCAGCACCTCCACCTCGTCCTGTGGGGTCAGCGTGTCGCCTTGGAAGACAAGGCGTGGGGCCGTCCCGAGTCTGGAGATGGTGAGCAGCTGCGTTTTGTGTGCCGCAAATTTTACTTTCCACTTTTCGCCCCACGCTGCTATGCGGCTTAGAGTGGCGTTCAGCGTGCTGACAGTGGCGTCTTCCTCCTCAGGACCGTAGCAGAGAGACAGGGTGAGGTCATCCGCGTATGCTTTCGTGCTCGGGATAAGGTGCAGCAGGTCATTTATATAAACATTCCAGAGCAGAGGGCCGAGGCAGCTACCCTGTGGGACCCCCGCTCTGATGGGATGAAGCCTGGAATCACGCCCATTGACGGTCACTTTGAAGTGTCTGTCCCTCAGGTAACTCTCGAGGAGTTTGAGGAGCGGCCCGTCCACGCCGGCAGCGTAGAGCTTGGTGACGAGCGCCGGATGCCAAACTTTGTCAAAAGCTCCCTCTATATCGAGAGCGACGACAAGGGCGGCCTTGCCCCTGTCCAGGGCAGCGCTCCACTCACTCGTGAGTTGCAGGTGCAGGTCTCCCGCCGACCTCCCCTTCCTGAAGCCGTATTGTCTGTTGCTCAGCAGGTGGTGCCTATCAAGGTGCTGCGTGAGTCTCGAGGCCACTATCGTTTCCAACACTTTACTGAGCACCGGCAACAAGGACACAGGACGGTAATTTTTTGCTTCGGTTTTTGAGCTTTTCTTGTGAATTGGCACCACACTGCTCACTTTCCACAAGTTGGGCCAGGTGCTGCTCCTCAAGCTATTATTGAAGATGACGGCGAGAGGGCGCGCCAACTCCTCAGCACACTGTCGAAGCAGGCGGGGGCTGATGCTGTCAGGCCCCACCGCTTTCTTGTCGTCCAGGTCTCGGAGCAGCACTTTCACTTCTTTTTCACTGGTTTCTATGCTCATTATTTTTTCACTCACTATCTGTGGTAGTATTTGTGGCGTTTTTTCTGGTTCGGGAATGCACATTTTTGCGGCGAAGTGGGCGGCCAGGAGATTCGCCTTGTCTGTGGCGGTTTGAACAACACTACCGTCTGGCCGGATGAGAGCAGGCACCGAACATCCCCGCGTGTCACCCTGTTGTTCCTTAATGAGATTCCACCAACGTTTGCTGCCGACCTGACCACCCCTCAGTTTGCTCCTGAGGTTCGCCTTCCACTCATCCATGGCCCACTCCTGGGTGGCTGTCATGCGCGCTGTAGCCGCTCTGTGCCTTTGCCTGGTTCTGACACTGGGGTGCCTCTTCAAAGCACGCCAGGCACGATACTTGGCATCAGCGGCAGCGCGGCACTCTGGGCCAAACCAGGGCTGGTCCGATGCCTTGGTGGTGTGGTTGGAGTGAGGCACCCATCTGAGCTGGAGGGCGTGGAGCAGCTCGCTGAGTCGCTGGACCTGCTGGTCAACCTCACCACTCAGCACTTCCCCCCAGTCTGTGTTCCTCAGAGCAGCCCGGAGAGCGTCCCAGTTGGCCGCCTCCCACCGCCAGAGATTGCGAGCTGTTGTCTCCTCACTTGGTCTTCTGAACTGGATCTTGGTGAAGACTGCTATGTGGTCCGAGGTGCCAACAAAGTCTAGGGGAAAGCACTGTATGGAGTGGTGAGGGAGGTCCGTTACAACGGGGTCCAGGGATGAGCCTGAGCGGTGTGTGGGGAATGTGATGTGACATGGTTGTGTAGATTGTACACAACCAGCAGCGTGTTGAATGCTTGCTGAACCATGTGCTGGTTAAGATCGCCCAACACCACCACGCTGTCACACTGACTGGCTGTCATCATGGTGTCAAGGTTCTCAGTGAGGTAGTTTAATATCTCTGGTCCCTGACATGGAGGCCGGTAACAGCCCACACACAATATGCCTTTCCCGTTACAGTCTATTACTTTCAGAGCGATGAGTTCAAGTTCTCTGGGCACTCTCTCTCTCTCTCTCTCTCTCTCTCTCTCTCTCTCTCTCTCTCTCTCTCTCTCTCTCTCTCTCTCTCTCTCTCTCTCTCTCTCTCTCTCTCTCTCTCTCTCTCTCTCCTTCCTTCCTTCCTTGCTTGCTGTGGTGTTAATACTTATTAAGTTAATCAAAAGTGAGCCTTCACCGCTCCAGATTGCCAGCGTGAGAGAGAAAAAACGAGGGAACAATTACACTAGATGAAGAATTGTATGAGAAAAAAAAGGATAATGATTTGGATGAACTAAGTTATGAAGATTATATCAAGGAAAGTAATTTTTAATATTATTATTATTATCATTATTATTTTTATTATTATTATTATTAATATTATTAATATTATTATTATTATTATTATTATTATTATTATTATTATTATTATTATTATTATTATTATTATCATTATTAATAATAATAATAGTAATAATAATAATAATAATAATAATAATAATAATAATAATATTATTATTATTATTATTATTATTATTATTATTATTATTATTATTATCACTATTATTTTTATATTTATAATATTTATATTATTTTTTTTTTTTTTATATGGTTTACTATATTTCTGCTTCCGGTGCTCAGGTGACATTAGGGAGCCAGGTGTGCATGGAGTGAGTTTTGGAGTGAATGAAAATTAAGTTCCTGATAATTTCAAGTGACATACATCTAAAATAAGGAATTATTATTATTATTATTATTATTATTATTATTTATTTATTTTTTATTATTATTATTATTTTTTTTTTTTTAAGAATATAAAAACATAAGAAGTAAGGGAGGCTGCAAGAAGCCATCGGGCCTACACGTGGCAGTCCCTGTATGAATCCTACCTACCTATTTCCAGCTATCATCCCCATTCATAAATCTGTCTAATCTTCTCTTAAAGCCCCTTAATGTCTTAACACTAACATTCTGATAACTGAGTCTATTCATCAACCACTCTATTTGAGAACCAGTTTCTTCCTATCTCTTTTTTAAACCTAAGTTTTTCAAGATTCAACCCAAAATTTCTTGTTCAATCTTAGTTACTGAACTTAAGAATTTTGCTTACGTCCCCCTTGTTATAACCCTTATACCACTTAATGACGTCTATCAGGTCCCATCTTAACCTACGTCTCTCTAAAGAATGGAAATTTAACAGCTTCAATCTCGCTTTGTGAGGAATACTCCTTATCCCCTGTATCCTTTTAGACATTCTCCTGTGTACTGATTCTAATAGACTTACATCCTTTCTGTAATATGGGTACCAGAACTGCACAGCGTGTGACCAGTGGCAAATATAATTTTAACATTACTTCAGAACTTCTACTTTTAATACTCCTAAAAATTAATCCTAATACCCTGTTTGCCCTCTTTCTGGCCTCTATGCATTGCTTTCCTAAGTATAACTCATAAATATTTTTCGCACCCAGAGCTTTGTTATTTATTGTGTACATACGGTGTGGGTTTCCTCTAACTGCGATAAGATTTAAGACTTTCTTTTTTGTTTCTTAGTTACTAAAACATATACAAAATCCTCAAAATGTATTCAAAATACCCTATATTGCTAAAGAAAACGCCATTATGAGAATTTTCTCTTATGAGTGTTTTTGAACTTCTTACGCACAAAAACGTTAAAACTCTTTGTGAAGAAACAGAATAACATTACCAAAAATGTGTATTTTGAGTGTATTTCACATTGTTAGGTCCCGTAACCCGAAACTCCATACAAAGCACCCTCTATGGGGAAACGGAACGAGATTTCCAGAAATGTGTCTTTGAAGTGTTTGTGAGCGTGCTAGGCATGAAAAAGCTAAAAAGCATGGAAAGCACCCTATATGGGAAATTAAAAAAAAAAAAAGCATTACCAAAAACGTGTCTTTTCAGTGTTTCGAGCTACTTACGTAACAAAATGCTAAAAAAATATGCAACCCTGTATGGAAAGGAGAATAACTACCAAAAACAATTATTTTGATTTTTTTTTTTTTTTTGAGCTTGCTACGTACAAAAACGCCAAAATGCTGTGAACAACTTTACATGTGAAAAGAAAAAAAAAACATTATGAGAAACGTTTATTATGAGTGTAAGCTTATTAGGTACAAAAACTCTAAAACACATGAAAAGAATTCCTTACGGAAAAAAAAAAAAAACAGAAAAAATATAAAAAAAACATGCATTTTGAGTGTATTTCACATTCTTAGTTGCCCTAACGCAATATGCATGCAAACCACTCTATAAGATGGAAGTAAACGACATTTCCAGTAAAGTGTCTTTTGAGTGTTTGTGTGATAGGCACAAAAACCTAAAAAGCATAAAAATGTACGATATATGAAGAGATAGAACAACATTACCAAAAACGTGTATATTCAGTACATTTCACATTGCAAGGTACCAAAACGACAAAATGCATGCAAAGCACAATACTTGGGGAAATGACCTATTTGGGTTAAGGAAACGAAATTTCCCCAAAAAACGTTTTTTTTTTTGTTTTGTTTTGTGTTTAGTTTCTATGAGCGTGTAAGGAATGAAAACACACAGACACAAAAAAAAGAAATAGAAAACACCCTATATGGGAAAAAAAAAAAAAATATCAAAAATGTCTCTTTTCAGTGTTTTTTGACCTCCTTAAGTACCAAAACTCTAAAACGCTTGCAAAACACACTTTATGGAGAAACAGATTAACATTACCAAAAACAAGTATTTTCATCGATTTTGAGCTTTTTACGCACAAATTCCCCAAAATGCATTGAAAATACCATATATGGGGTAACGAAAGAACATTACGAGAAACATGTATTATCAGTGTTTTTAAGCTTCTTAGGTATACAAATCGCTAAATCGCATAAATACCACTCATTATGAAGAAACCGACAAACTTTACCAAAAATGTGTTTTTCAGTATTTTTCACATTCTTAGTTACCAAAACACCAAAGTGCATCCAAAGCCCTTTATAATGGAAAACGAAAGAAAATTTCCAGAAACGTTTCCTTTCAGTGTTTATAAGCGTTTTATGCATCGAAACGATATATAGGGAAAAGGAAACGAGATTTCCAGAAACATGTCTTTTCATTGTTTACACGCGTGCTAGGCAGCAAAACGCTAAAGAGCATGGAAATCACCCTATATGGAATACAAAGCTACATTATAAAAAAAAAACTTTTCTTTTGTGTGTCTGTTTTTTTTTTTGTTTTTTTTTTAGCTTCTTATGTACCAAAACAATAAAACGCAGGCATGCATGCATGGAAAATATATATATATATATATATATATATATATATATATATATATATATATATATATATATATATATATATATATATATATATATATATATATATATATATATATATATATATATATATATATATATATATATATATATATATATATATATATATATATATATATATATATATATATATATATATATATATATATATATATATATATATATATATATATATATATATATATATATATATATATATATATATATATATATATATATATATATATATATATATATATATATATATATATATATATATATATATAAAACAAAGTATTTTGAGTGTTTTGTGCTTGTAAAGTAGAAAAACGCCAAAAAGCATGGAAAGTAACCTATATATATATATATATATATATAAGAATATTACGAGAAACGTGTATAATGAATGCTTTTAAACTTAGCAAAATGTGAAAACGCCTAAACATTCCTCTATATGGAAAAACAAAACAACATTACCAAAAACGTGTATTTTGAGTGTTTTTCACATTCTTAGGTACCAAAAAGCTAAAACGAATGGAAAGTCCATATATGAGCAAACGAAACGAAATTTCTAGAAATATGTTTTATGAGCGTTTTAGCCACAAAAACGTAAAAAAAAAACACATGGAAATGAGCCTATATGAGAATACAAATGAACAATTGCAAAAACGTATATTTTGAGTATATATCACATTGTTAGGTACCAAATCAGCAAAATATGGGGAAACAAAACGTAATTTCCAGGAACATCTCTTTTCAGTGTTTATGAGCTTGTTAGGCACCGAAACGTTAAAAAGCATGGAAGGCACCCTATGTTGGAAAAAAAAAAAGAAAAAAAAAATTACCAAAACATCTCTCAGGTGTTTTGAGCTACTTTCAGAGCAAAACCCTAAAACGCATGTAAAACATGTGGGAAGCGAATGAATAATGAATAGCACTCTATATAGAGAAACAGAATAACTTTAACAAAACCCCAAAATGCATTGAAAGCATCATATATAGGGTAAGAAACCAAGATTTTCCCCGAAAAAAGTGTCTTTTGAATATTTATGAGCGTGTTAGGAATCAAAACACTAAAAATTATGGAAAATGCCCGATATGGGAAAAGAAAACATTACCAAAAACCTTTTATATATATATATATATATATATATATATATATATATATATATATATATATATATATATATATATATATATATATATATATATATATATATATATATATATATATATTTATTTATTTTTATTTATTTATTTTTTCTTTCTTTTTTTTTTTTTTTTTGAGCTACTAGCCAAAACGCAAAATCGCAAGCAAAACACCCTTTATGGAAAAACAGAATAACATTACGAAAAAAAGAAAATTTCAATGCTTTTTAACTTAAATAGTAAAATGCCAAATAGCATGAAAAGTACCCTATAAGGGGAAATGAAAAGTCATTACGAGAAAGGTGTATTATTAGAGTTTTTGAGCTTTTTAGGTATCAAAAAACACCAAAACGCATGAATAGCACTCTGTATGGAGAAAAACAACATTAACAAAACTGTGAATTTTGAGTGTTTTTCATAGTTAGGTATCAAAACACTGAAATGTACGCAAAGCCTCTTAAATAGGGACACGAAACTACATTACCAGAAAAGTGTCTTTTCATTGTTTTAGGTTTTCGAGCGTGTTAAAAGAATGTAATTCACCCTATATAAGAATAGAGAAAAAAAAAAAAAAACATTACAAAAAACGTGTCTTTTAAGTATTTTTGAATATCTTGATTACCGAAACGCTAAAACGCAAGCAAATTACACTTTTATAGAAAAACATTTTTGGGCTTGTTAAGCAGAAAAACGCCAAAATGTATGGAAAGTACTCTCTATGGGGAAACGAAAAGATATTACAAGAAACATGTAATATGAGTGTTTTTGAGCTTTTTAGGCACCAAAAACGCTGTAACTCGTTACTAGAAATCTGCATGTAGAAACAGAATAACATTACTAAAAACGAGTATTTTGAGGATATTTCACATTGTTAGGTACCAAAACGCCAAACTGCATGCAAATCTTCCTATACGGGGGAAAGGAAACGATATTTCCAGAAACGTGTCTTTTGAGTGTATTTGAGCGTGCTAGGAAGAAAAACACTAAAAAGCCAGGAAAACACCCAATATATATATATATAAAAAAATACTATTAAAAACGTCTCTTTTCAATGTTTTGAACGAACTATACTTACGAACCAGCTTACGAACCATAACGCAAAAACGCACGTAAAACACCCATTATGGAGAAACAATAATATTTTCAAAAACAGACATTTTGAGTGTTTCGATATTGTTGGGTACAAAACACCAAAATGCATGGAAAATGCCATGTATGAGGAAACGAAAAGTCTTTACAAGAAACGCGAGTTTTTTTTTAGCTTTTAATGTTTCAAAGCGGTAATACACATGAATAGCACTCTAAATGGAGAAATAGAACATTATTAACAAAAACATGTATTTTGAGTATATATTACATTATTAGGTAACAAAACACCAAAATGCATCCAAAGCACCCAATAGAGGGAAAAGAAAAGATATTTCCAGATACGTGTGTTTTGAGTGTTTATTAGCGTGTTAGGCATTAAAGTAAGAAAAAAAGAAACCCTATATGGGAAAACAAAATTTTACAAAAAAGAAAAAAAAAACGTCTTTTGAATATTTTTGGCCTACTTACGAACCAAAGCCCTATAACACATGTAAAACTTCCTTTAAGGAGAAAGTGTGTAACTTTACCCAAAACAAGTATTTTGAGTGTTTTTTTAGTTTCTTACTTATAGAAACACCAAAACGCATGGATATAAATACTTAATAAGGAAAACGAAAGAACATTACGAGAATCGTATATAATGAGTGTTTTTGAGCTTCTTGGGTACGAAAATTCTAAAACGCATAGACTTTACATGGCAAAAAAGAAAAAAAAACGTGTGTTTTGAGTGTATTTTACATTGTTAGATACAAAAACGGCAAAATTCATCCAAAGAAGTCTATATTGGAAAAAAGGAAACGAGATATTAACAAAAAATCTTGTCTTTTGAATGCTTATGAAAACGAAAAAAAAAATCATGGAAAGCGCCATATATTGGTAAAAAAAAAAAAAAAAAAAAACTAAAAACGTCTCTTTTCATGGTTTCTGACATACGTACTAAAATACTGGAATGCATGGAAAAAAATCCCTGTATGGAAAAACAGTATAACCATAAACGTATAACCATAAACGTATATTTAGCATTTTTTTGAGCCTGTTACGTAGAAAAATGCAAAAACGCGTACAAAGTTCTTTATATGGGGAAACGAAAAGACTACCTGGAACGTGTTTTATAAGAGATTTTTAGCTTTTTAGGTACCAAACTGTTAAACGCATGAATAGCACTCTATATCGAGAAACAAAACATTAGCAAACACGTATATTTTTATTTATTTATCATTTTTTTTACATTATTAGGTAAGAAAACGCCAAAATACCTGCAAAGACCCTTATATGGGGAAACGAAAGTATATTACCAGAAACGTGTCTTTTCAGTGTTTTTAGACACCAAAACGCTAAAATAAACTTAGAATTCACACTAGGTGGGAGTACAAAACAACATTAAGAAAAATCGTATCTTTCAAGGTTTTATGAAAATCTTACATACAAAAACGCTAAAAACGTATGCAAAACACAGTTTGTGTAAAACTGCAGTAGAAAACTACTAGAATAACCTAACGTAACCTAACTAACAAATATTTTGAGTTTTTGAGCAAGTTACGTAGAAAAAATGTAAAGAAGTACCTTATATTGTGAAACAAAAAGACATTATAAGAAACAAGTATTATAAGTTCTTTTGAGTTTCTTAGGTACAGAATTGCGAAAACGCTTTTAATATGGAGAGACAGAATAACATTACCAAAAACAATTATTTTGAGTAATTCTGACGTTGGTATGTATAAAAACGTAGCAGTGCATGAAAAGTATCCTATTTTTGGAAACTAAAAGACATTAAAAGAAACGTGTATTGTGAGTTTTTTTTTTTTTATGTATGAAAGCGCACTCTATATGAAAAAAAATAGGACATTACAAAAAATGTGTATTTTGAGTGTTTTTCACATTGTTAGAAAGCAAAACGCCAAAATATATGTAAAGCACCCTCTATAGTGAAATGTAACGACATTACAAGAAACGTATCTTATGAGTGTTTTTGTACATGTTAGACGACAAAACGCTAAAAAGTGTGGAAAGTACTCGATATGGAATATATATATATATATATATATATATATATATATATATATATATATATATATATATATATATATATATATATATATATATATATATATATATATATATATATATATATATATATATATATATATATATATATATATATATATATATATATATATATATATATATATATATATAAATATATTACCAAAAATTTTCTTTTTCAGTGTTTTGTGGTGCTCACCTACGAAAAAAGCTTAAAGCATGGAAAATTTCATTAATTGAGACGCAGAAAAACATTACCAAAATTAAGTATTTTGAGTGTTTTTGAGCTTGTTACGTATATAAATGCCTCCACAGGAGGAGGCAGTAGACACCTGCCGAAACGATAATTCCTCCCAGTGAGGTCTAAAGCACTGTTCAGGGGGTGCTGTGAACTTATCATTAAACCCAGCTGTGGCCTCACTGAACGTTTGTTTCCCTTTGTGTCTCACAACACAAGGGGGCAGTCACAGCCTGCCCTCTAAAGACAACTCTCTTCCTCCACACAAAACTACAAGCACCTAATAACGCACACACCCTTCACTCAAAAATTTTAAAATCATCATGGCGACTCCTACACCAGCGTCGGAGTCCCCATCTGGGGAAAGGACCATAAATGTCCCCAGGTCGGACTGCCTTTCTGTCGATGACCCTAATTGTCTTAACACCCCCCTCAACTTTTTCTTCATTAACTTCTGCAACATTCGCGGTCTAAGAACACCACCTCTCCTCTTCTAAACCTCATCTTCTTTTCCTCACGAAACTCAGGTGTCTGAGGCAACTGACAGTAGCCCATTTCCTGAAATCTTCGCTCAAACCTTTGCTAAAAACTCTACCTTGGACGATTCTGGGCTTGTTCCTCCCTCTCCTCCACCCTCTGACTACTTCGTGCCACGTATTAAAATTCTTCGCAATGATGTTTTCCATGCCCTCGCTGGCCTAAACCCTCGGAAGGCTTATGGACCTGATGGGGTCCCTCCTATTGTTCTCCGAAACTGTGCCTCCGTGCTTGCACCTTGCCTAGTCAAACTCTTTGAGCCCTGTCTGCAACATCTACCTTTCCTTCTTGCTGGAAGTTTGCCTACATTCAACCTGTTCCTAAAAAGGGTGACCGTTTTAATCCCTCAAACTACCGTCCTATTGCTTTAATTTCCTGCCTGTCTAAATGTCCTCAATAGGAAGATTATTAAACATCTATCACTTCACAACCTTATATCTGATCGCCAGTATGGGTTCTGTCAAGGCCGCTCTATTGGTGATCTTCTGGCTTTCCTTAGTGAGTCTTGGTCATCCTCTTTTAGAGATTTTGGTGAAACTTTTGCTGTTGCCTTGGACATATCAAAAGCTTTGGATAAAGTCTGGCACAAAGCTTTTATTTCCAAAGTACCCTCCTACGGTTTCTATCCTTCTCTCTGTAACTTCATCTCAAGTTTCCTTTCTGACCGTTCTATTGCTGCTGTGGTAGACGGTCACTGTTCTTCTCTTAAATCTATTAACAGTGGTGTTCCTCAGGGTTCTGTCCTGTCACCCACTCTCTTCTTATTATTCATTAATGATCTTCTAAACCAAACTTCTTGTCCTATCCACTCCTACGCTGATGATACCACCCTGCACTTTTCCACGTCTTTTCATAGACGTCCAACCCTTCAGGAGGTAAACATATCACGCAGGGAAGCCACAGAACGCTTGACTTCTGATCTTTCTAAAATTTCTGATTGGGGCAGAGCAAACTTGGTATTGTTCAATGCCCCAAAAACTCAATTCCTCCATCTATCAACTCGACACAACCTTCCAGATAACTATCCCCTCTTCTTCAATGACACTCAACTGTCCCCCTCTTCTACACTGAACATCCTCGGTCTGTCCTTTACTTATAATCTGAACTGGAAACTTCACATCTCATCTCTAGCTAAAACAGCTTCTATGAAGTTAGGTGTTCTGAGACGTCTCCGCCAGTTTTTCTCACCCCCCCCCCAGCTGCTAACTCTGTACAAGGGCCTTATCCGTCCATGTATGGAGTATGCTTCACATGTCTAGGGGGGTTCCATTCATACTGCTCTTCTAGACAGGTTGGAATCAAAAGCTTTTCGTCTCATCAACTCCTCTCCTCTAACTGACTGTCTTCAGCCTCCCTCTCACCGCCGCAATGTTGCATATCTAGCTGTGTTCTACCGCTATTTTCATGCTAACTGCTCCTCTGATCTTGCTAACTGCATGCCTACCCTCCTTCCGCGGCCTCGCTGCACAAAACTTTCTTCTTTCTCTCACTCCTATTCTGTCCACCTCTCTAACGCAAGAGTTAACCAGTATTCTCAGTCATTCATCCCTTTCTCTGGTAAACTCTGGAACTCCCTGCCTGCTTCTGTATTTCCACCTTCCTTTGACTTGAATTCCTTCAAGAGGGAGGTTTCAAGACACTTATTCATCAATTTTTGACCACTGTTTTGACCCTTTTATGGGACTGCCATTTCAGTGGGCATTTTTTTTATTAGGTTTTTGTTGCCCTTTGCCAGTGTCCTTCCTACATAAAAAAAAAAAGTACCCTATGTAGGTAAACAAAAGGACATTACGAGCAACGTGTATTAGGAGTGTTCTTGAACTTGTTGAACACGTTGAATGGCACTATATATGGACAAAAAGAACAACATTATCAAAAATTTGTATTTTGAGTGATTTTTTTTTTTTTTTACATTGTTTGGTACCAAAATGGTAAAATATATGCGAAACACTCTATATATGGAAACAAAGCGAAATTACCAGAAACGTGTCTTTTTAGGGTTTTCAGCGTTTTAGGCACCAAAATGCTGAAATGCATGGAAACCCCTTATTTTCAATACAAAACAACATTACTAAAAAGGTGTCTTTTGTGTGTTTTCGAGCTTCTTAAGTACCAAATCGATAAAATTCTTACATGAGTGCCATTATGGAGAAACAGAATAACATTACCAAAAATGTGTATTATAAGTCTTATTCAACTTGTAATGTACAGAAACGGCAAAATGCATGAAATTTACCCTATATGGTGAAACATAAAGAAATTACCAGAAACGTGTATTATTATTAAGTAACGAAACGGTGAATAGCACTCTATATGCAGAAAAAAAAAACATTATCAAAAACGTGTTATGAGTGTTATTCATATTGTTATGTTTTTTTTTGTTTTTTTTTTATGTAAGAAGGACACTGGCCAAGGGCAACAAAAATCAATAAAAAAAATGCCCACTGAAATGCCAGTCCCGTAAAAGGGTCAAGGCAGTGGTCAAAAATTGGTGGATAAGTGTCTTGAAACCTCCCTCTTGAAGGAATTAAAGTCATAGGAAGGTGGAAATACAGAAGCAGGCAGGGAGTTCCAGAGTTTACCAGAAAAAGGGATGAATGATTGTACGAAAACGCGTTAATTCATGCAAAATAT
Organism: Scylla paramamosain; assembly: GCF_035594125.1. NCBI lineage: Eukaryota > Metazoa > Arthropoda > Malacostraca > Decapoda > Portunidae > Scylla > Scylla paramamosain. The sequence goes on from NC_087188.1 coordinate 2,667,263, forward strand.
CCTATATTTAATTACGAAAAGACATTTTGAAAAAACTGCTATGATTTTTTTTTTTTTTAGCTTAGTGTCCAAAAGTCAATATATGGAGAAACAGAACAACATCAGGTACCAAAAACGTGTATTTTGAGTGTCTTTTGCTTTGTTAGGCACAAAACTGCCAAAATGCATGCAAAGCTCCGTATATTAGGAAAAGAAATGCCATTTCCAGATACGCATATTTGGAGTGTTTATAAGCATGTTATATATCAAAACGCAAAAATGCATGAAAATACCATAAGAATACCAAACAACATTACAAAAAAACGTCTATATTGAGTGTTTCAGCTTCTAACGTACCAAAACGGTAAAACGCATGGAAAACTCTTTTTATGGAGAAAGAATAATATCATGAAAACAAATATTTTAAGTATTTTTTGTGTTTATTACGTATATAAAGGACAAAATGCAAGGGAAGTACCTTATATGGGGCACCGAAAGAACATTACTAGAACTGGGTACTATAAGTGCTTTTGATCGTCTTACGTATTAAAACGCTATCACGCATGAATAGGAGAACAACATTATCAAAAATGTGCATTATGAGTGTTTTTCACATTTTTAGATTGCAGAACGCCAAAATGCATGTTAAGCACCCTCTATTGTGATTTGAAACTCCACTTCCAGGAACATGTCTTTTGAGTGTATTTTGATGCGTTTTAGGCATGAAAACACTAAAACGCATGGAAAACACCTTATATGAGAGAAAAAAAAAAATACCAAAAACGTGTCTTTTGAGGGTTTTTCTTTTTTTTTTTAGCTACTTATATATCAAAACACTAAACAGCATGAAAAAACAATATAGAGAAACACAATAACTTAAAAAAAAAGTGTATTTTTAATGTTTTTGAGCTTGTTATGTAAAAAAACTGCAAATATGTTTTGAAAGTACACAACATTGGCAAACAAAACAACATTACGAGAGATGTGTATTTTGAATGTTTTTGAGCTTCTTAGGTACCAAAGCGCTAAAATGTATAAATAGCACTGTATAAGGAGAAACAGAACAGCATTACAAAAAATGAGTATTTTGTGTGTTTTCACAATGTTAGACATGAAAACGCCAAAATGCATGCAAAGCAACCTCTACGGTGAAATTAAACGACTTTACAAGAAACGTATCTTATGAGTGTTTTTTTTTTCTCCATGTTTCACAACAAAACGCTAAAAAAGCATCGAAAGCACCTGCTATATGAAAACAAAACATTACCAATAAAGTTCCTGCCAAAATGCTTGCAAATTACCCTATATGGGGAAAATAAACATTTCTAGAAACATGTTTTTGGTGTTTATGAGCATGTTATGCACCAAAATACTAAAATACATGGAAATCACCCTTTATGGGAATACCAGACAACATTACAAAAAAACATATCCTTTGAGTGTTTTTATCTTCTTACGTGCCAAAATGCTAAAATGCATGGAAAACACACTTTATGGAAAAAGAATGGCATTACGAAAAACAAGTATTTTGAGTCTTTTTTTTTAGGCTGTTACGTATAAAAATAACAAAATGCATAGAAAGAATTATATTTGAGGAAATGAAGGAATATTACTAGAAATACGTATTATGGGTGTTTTGGATCGCCTTAGGTATGAAAAAAGCTAAAAAGCATGAATAGCACTCTGTCTCGGAAAGAGAACAACATTATCAAATATTTTTTACATTCTTAAATACCAAAAATGCAAAAATGCATACAAAGCACCCTCAATTGTGAATTGAAATTTCATTTACATAAACATGTCTTTTGAGTGTCCTTGGAAGGCACGAGAACACTAAAAAGCAAGGAAAAAACTTGATAAGAGAAAAAAAAAAATTAAAATGTGTCTTTTGAGTGTTTTATAGCTGCTTACGTACTGAAACGCTAAAACACCTGCAAAACACCTTTATATAAAACATTAATATCTTGAAAAAAAAGTGCATTTTCAGTGTTTTCCAGCTTGTTACGTACGAACCCGCAAATATATATTGAAACCCTACCCTACCCTACAACAGGAAACTAAAGAACCTTACGAGAGACGTGTATTTTGAGTGGCTTTGAGCTTCTTAGGTACCAAAACGCTGAAACGCAAGAATAGCACTGTATGTGGAGAAACAGAATAACAATGCAAAAAATGTGTATTTTGTGTTTTTTTTTTTCACATCGTTTGATAACAAACCACCAAAATGCATGCAAATCAACCTCCACGGTGAAATAAAACTACATTAAAGGAAAGGTATATTATGAACGTTTTTGTACATGTTTGACAACAAAACGCTAAAAATTATCGAAAGCACCTGATATTGGTAATATTACCAAAAACAAATATTTTGAGTGTTTTTGAGCTCGTTACGTACAAAAACCGCCAAAATGCATGAAAAGTAACCTATATCGGGAAACGAAAAGACATTGCGATAAACGTGTATTATGAGTGTTTTTTTAGTTTCTTAAGTACCAAAACACTAAATCGCATGAACAGCTCAATATGGAGAAACAGAACAACACCAAAAATATGTATTTTGATTGTATTTCAAATTGTTAAGTACGAAAAAGCCAAAATGCACAAAGAGCACCGTATATGGGGAAAGGAAAGGACATTTTTAATAAACGTGTCTGTTGAGTGCTTATGAAAGTGTTAGACACTAAAATGCTAAAAAAAAAACACTGGAAATAACCTATATGGGAAAATCAAACAACATTACCAAAAACGTCTTTTTTCATTACCAAAAACATCTTTTTCATTGTTTTCAAGCAACTTGCGTACCAAAACGCTAAAACGCAGGGAAAACATCCTTAATAAAGAAACAGTATAACTTTATCAAAAACGTGAATTTTTAGAGTTTTTCATTCTTTTTTTTTTTACGAAGAAAAATATTATAGTGCATGGAAAGTACTCGGAAACGAAAAGATACTGAGAAAAAAATGTATTATGTGTGTTTTTGAGATTCTTAGGTACCAAAACGCTAAAACACATCAATAGGAAGCTATATGGAGAAACGTTACAATATTAACAAAAAACAAAAAAATGTAATTTTGAGTGTTTTTGAAATTGTTACATATAAAAACGCCAAAATGCATCCAAAGAATCCTATATGGGGACATAAAAAGACATTACTAAAAACGTGTATTATGTATGTTTTTGAGCTTCCTAGGTATCAAAAAGCTAAAACGCATTAATAAAACTCTATATTTAGAAAAAAAGAACGTTACCAAAAACGTGTTTTTTTTTTTTTATGGATTTCTCATTGTAAGGAGTCATAACGCAAAAATTGGATGGAAAGCTCCCTATACGGAAAAAAAAATATCCATAAACGTATATTTTGATTTGTAATAAGCCTGTTAAACACCAAAATCCTAAACAGTAAGAAAAGCACTCTTTATGAGAAAAGGAAAGGCCATTACAAAAAAAGTGTCTTTTTGAGTGTTTTTTTTTTTTATGTAATTATGTACCAAAACCCTAACCATTACCAAAAACAAGTATTCTGAATGTTTTTGAGCTTATTGCGTACAAAAACACCAAAATGAATGAAAAGTACTCTATAATGAGAAACGAAGGAATATTACAAGAAGTGTTTTATGAGCGTTTTTGAGTTTTTATGTCCCAAAACTCGAAAGTGCTTGAATAACACTGTATATGGAGACACAAAACATTACGTGTATTTTGAGTGTATTTCACATTGTTAGGTACCAAAACATGAAAATGCATGAAAAGCACCCTATATGGGAAAAAAAAAAAAACAAGTTTTCGAGAAACATGCATTCTGAGTGTGTATGAGCGTGTTATGCACCAAAACTCCAAGGAAAAAAAAAAACTGGAATGCACCATATATAGGAAAACTAAACAAATACACTTTTTTTTCAGTGTTTTAAGAAGCTACATACGTACCAAAACGCCAAAACGCATGGAAAACACCTTTCTTAAGAAAGAAAGCAATAAAAATAACAAAAATGAGTATTTTGAGTGTTTTTAACTATCTTACGTAGAAAAAACACCCAAATAAAACAAAATTCCGAGAAAAGTGTATTATGAGAGTTTTTGAGATTCTTAGGTACCAAAACGCTAAAACAAATGAATAGGAACCAATATGGAGAAGGGAACGAGATTTTCTGTAACGTGTTTTTAAGTGTTCATGAGCGTGCTAACCACATAAAAGCTAAAAAGCATGGAAAGCATTCTATACTTGAAAAAAAAAAACTTTCAGTGTTTTCAAGCTACTTACGTACCAAAACGCTAAAACGCATACAGGATAACACATAACACATAACAGGATAACACTAGGAAACACAAGTTTTGTGAATGTTTTAAAGTTTTTAAAGTAGTAAAACGCCACAATGCATGCAAAGTACCCTATATAGGGAAACGTGTATTATTAAAGTATTTGAGCTTATTAGGTACCAAAACAATAAAACGCATGAATAACACTCTATATGTAGAAGCAGATCAACATTACCAAAAACGTGTATTTTGAGTGTATTCCACATTGTTAGGTACCAAATAAAAAAAAAAAAACGCAAGCAAAGCGTTTTGAGTGTTTTGGGTGTTTTTGAGCGTACTAGTCACCAAAAGGCTAATGAGCATGGAAAAACGAAACATTTCCAAAAACGTCTCTTTTCAGTGTTTTTCAGCTGAAAACAGAAAACATTATCCCAAAAACATAATATTATGAGTATTTTTGAGCTTGCTAGGTACATAAACGGCAAAATACATTCAAAATACCCTATATAGTGAAACAACACGTAATTAACAGACGCGTGTGTTTTGAATAGGTAACGAAACGCTAAAACGAGTGAAAACAGTCTATATGTAGAAACTGAACAACATTTCAAAGAAATGTGTTTTGCGTGTTTTTTTCACATTCTTAGATACCAAAACGCCAAAATGTATGCAAAACATTTTATTGACAAACGAATCGACATTACTTTAAACTTGCCTTTTCAGTGTTTCTCAGCGTTTTATGCACAAGACGCTAAAATGAATGGAAAGCAATTTATACTGGAATACAAAACAAAATTCACAAAAACTTGTCCTTTGAGTATTTTTTTTTTCTTACGTACCATAATGCTAAAACGCACGCAAAATACCATTTATGGAGAAACAGAAACAGAATAAAAGAGAATAAAACGTGGATATTCAGTGTTTTTGAGCTTCTTACGTAAAAAAAATTAAAAAACGCCAAAAGGCAAGCAAAGTCATCTACATGGGAAACCAAACGATATTACAAGAAACGCGTATTACAAATATTTCTGAACTACGTAGATATCAAAATGGTGAAACGTGTGAATAACACTTTAAGTGGAGAGACATAAATACATTGCCAAAAACATCTTTTTTTAATGTTTTTACATTGTTATTTATCAAAACGCCAAAATGCATGGAAAGCACCCTATGTGGCGAAACGAAAGGACACTACGAGAAACGTGTTTTGTGAGTATTTTTAAGCTTCTTAAGCACCAAAACTATAAATGTGTCAATAGCACTCTATTTGGAGGAACAAAACATTACCATAAACGTTTGTTTTGGATGTTTTTCATATTGCTATTTATCAAAGCGCCAAAATGCATGCAAAGCAGTCTATAGGAAAAAGAAACTACATTATCAGAAACATATCTTTTAACTGAAGATAGAAGCAGAACAACGTTACGAAAAAAGAAAACTTGTATTTTTACTATTTTTCATATTAATAAATACCAAAACACCAAAATGCATTCAAAGCATTCTTTATATGGAAACGAAATTACCATAAACGTGCCATTTGGGTGTTTATGAACGTATTACTCACCAAACACCTAAAAAGCATGGAAAACTCGCTATATGGAAACCAACACAACGTTATCAAAAAATTGTCTTTTCAACTTTTTTTTTTTTAGCTTCTTTGCGTACCAAAATACAAAATCACCTTTTAAGGAGAAACAAAACATGAAAAATTTGAATTTTGAATGTTTTTGAGATTATTAGGTACCAAAAAGCTAAAAATGCATGGAAAGTACCCATTATAGGAGAAAAAAACGAGATTAACGGAAACTTTTTTCATCTTCTTAGCTATGAAAACGGTAAGACACGAATACCAAATACAATAACATTACCAAAAACGTGTACTGTTAGCGATTACCACCATATTAGGGAACAATACGCAAAACTGCATACAAAGCACATTATAAAAATGATCAGATCTAGATTGCTTAAAATGAGCATTATCATTTTTTAGCAATTTAGTTACCAAAACATTAATGTGAATACAAATGACAAAAAAAAAAAAAAAAAATATATATATATATATATATATATATATATATATATATATATATATATATATATATATATATATATATATATATATATATATATATATATATATATATATATATATATATATATATATATATATGTATTCCAAACGCTAAAGTGTAATGAAAGCATCCTATATAGAAAAATAAAACAGCATAACCATTAGTGTGTCTTTTCAGTGCTTTTAATTTTTATTTCGGTACCAAAACGTATAAAAGCATTGGAAAAATTAGTTGGAAAACAAAACTCCATCAAAACCGTGTCTTTAGAGTTCTTTTGACCTTACGTACGAAAACGCTAAAACGCATACAAATTACACTTTTCTAAAGAAACAAAACAGCACAAAAAAAAAAAAAACTTGTTAGTTACCAAAACGTCAAAATGCATGTAAAGCACTTAATATAGAGTAATGAAAAGACCTTAGCAGAAACGTTTTCTTTGCTTGTTTATTAACGTATTAGGCACCAGAACGGTAAAAAGCATGGTCTTATAGGACGCATTCTATTTATTTTGGCGTTTTAGTTCCTAAAACGACTCGAAACTTTTTTTTTTTTTTGTAAAGTTGTTCTGTTGTACAAGAAATTGTTTTTTTAATGCATTATGGAGATTTTGCACGAAACAAGCTCAAAAACATTCCAAAGACACGAGTAAGATTTTTTTTCCATGCTCTTTAGCGTTTCGCTACGTAAAAACCTGAAAAACACTCAAATACATTATTTTTTTCATATGCTTTGCATGCACTTTAAGCTTTCCCGGACCTAAATAGTTCACAACCAGTTTTTCTGCAATGTTGTTCTGATTCTTCTTATAGTGTGCTTTACATGCATTTTGGCGTTTTGGTCCCTAATATGGTATTGATCACTCATAATACACACTTTTGGTAAAAGACAAAATTAATAAAAACGTGTATTTTTTTTTATTTCAAATTCTTACGTACCAAAACGAAAAAAAGTATGAAAAACAGGCTATATTAAAAAACAAAACATACAAATTTATCAAAATCGTGTCTTTGGAGTGTTTTTTCCTTCTTTCCTACAAAAACACTGAAACGCATGCAAAAAATGATTCTGGTGAAACAAAACCACATTCCCAAAAACGAGTGCTGTTAGTGTTTCATTTTTTTTTTCTACCTTGTTAGATATCAAAATGACGAAATGCATGCAAAGCACTTTATATGGGGTATATAATCAGAAACGCTTAATTTGGGTGTTAATTAGCATATTAGCCACCAAAACGCCAAAATGCATAGAAAACAAATCATCGAAAACGTGTCTTCTTAGTGTTTTTGGGATTGTCAGGTACTAAAACGCTAAAAACGTATACAAAGTACTCAATATGTAAAACGAAACTATATTAACAAAAATATATATTATGAGCGTTTTTCAGTTACACAGATACCAAAACGGTAAACAACATGAATAGCACTCCATTTGGAGAAATAGAACAGCATTACTAGAAACGTGTATTATGAGTGATTACCGCAATGTTAGGGTCCAAAACGCCAAAATGTATGTAAAGTAGCCTATAAGAAGACTCAGAACAACAATGCTAAAAACATGTAATATGAGTGTTTTTGGGCTTGTTGGAGATAAATGCACTAAACTGTATGGAAAGCACTTTAGTCGGGAAAAGAAAACATCACCAAAAATATGCCTTGTGAGTGATTTTCAGCTTACATACCAAAATGCTAAATTAAATTTATCAATTGTTTTAAGCTTCTTACGTAGAAAAACGCTAAATCTCATAGAAAACACCTTTTCTTTAAGAAGAGAAAGACATTAACAAAAATGTGTGTTTTGACTGATTTTCATTTTGTTAGGTACGAAAACGTCAAAATATATGCAAAACAATCTATATGGGGTAACGAAAAGACATTAACAGAAAAGTACCACTTGGGTATTTATGAGCGTTTCAAGCAACAAAACGCTGAAAAAGCATGGAAAACACCCTATCTGAAAAAAAAAAAAAACAGTATAAAACGCGTGACTTTTGAGTGTTTTAAGAACGAACCTCAAGAAGCAAGAAGAACTAAAAGGCAAAAAACATATGTAAACACCATTTACGAAAAAAATAAACATTACAATTAACATTTTTTTTTTTTTTGTGTCTTTCATCTTGCTAGGTACCACAACGCAAAAATTGCATCCAAAGTACCCATTATATGAAAGGAAAGATCATTTTCAGAAACATGTAATATTAGTGATTTTTACCTTCTTAGGTAAAACACATGTATACGACTTTACATAGGTAAACATTACAACATTACCAAAAATGTGTATTGAGTAATTACAATCATGTTAGGGAGAAAAACTGAAAAATGCTTACAAAGCACCCTATAAGAAGAATCAAAACAACATTGTAAAAACGTGTTATATGAGGTAATATGGTACCAAAGCGCTAAACAGCGTGCAAAGCATCCTTTATTGGAAAAGAAAACAACATTAACAAAACGTGTCTTTTGAGTGTTTTCCGTCCCTTACCTACCAAAGCGCTAAAAAGCATGGAAAACACGCTGAATTGAAAATTAAAACTTCATTATAACAGTGTCTTTCTGAATGTTTTTTTTTTAAGCTTCTTTCATACAAAACTTTTAAAACTCATACAAAACACCCTTTCTGGAGAAACAGATGATCATTACCAATAACAAGTGATTTCAGTGTTTTCACCTCGTTAGGTATTAAGAAAGCGAAAATGCATGCAAAGCACTCTCTCTATATCGGGTAACGAGACGATATTATTAGAAACATGTCATTTGAGTGTTTATGAACGTATTCGGTGCCAAAACGCAAACGCTAAAAACGTGTCTTTTGAGTGTTGTTGAGCTTGTTAGGTAACAAAATGCAAAAACAAAAATTATGCAAACTACCCTCTATTGGAAACGAAACGATGTTAACAGAAATGTACATTAAGAGTGTTTTTTTTTTTTTCATTTTCTTGGATACCAAAACTCTAAAATACATGAATAGCACTACTATATATATATATATATATATATATATATATATATATATATATATATATATATATATATATATATATATATATATATATATATATATATATATATATATATATATATATATATATATATATATATATATATATATATATATATATATATATATGTATATATATATATATATATATATATATATATATATATATATATATATATATATATATATATATATATATATATATATATATATATATATATATATATATATATATATATATATATATATATATATATATATATATATATATATATATATATATATATATATATATATATATATATATATATATATATATATATATATATATATATATATATATATATATATATATATATATATATATATATAAACAAAACATTACCAAACACGTGTATTTTTCAGTGATTACGAGAAGGTTAAGTACCAAAATACTAAAATATATGCAAAGCACCCTATAAAAAATAAGAACAACAAAGCTAAAAATGTGTGATATGAGTGTTTTTTGGGCTTGTCAGATACCAAAATGCTAAAGTGTATGGAAAACATCTTATAAAGGGAAAAAAAAAAATCATTACCAAAAACGTGTCCTTTGAGTGCTTTCTCAGCTTCTTTCGTACCAAAAGGCTAAAAAGCATGGAAAACAAGCTAAATTGGATAATAAAACAACTCTATCAAAATGGTGTCTTTTGAGTGTTTTTGAGCTTACGTTCAAAAACGCTAAAACTAATACAAAACACCCTTTCTGGAAAAACAGAAGGAAAAAAAAGTGTGATTAAAGTGTTTTTGAAATTGTTAGGTATCAAAATGCCAAAATACATGCAAACCATGTAGCGAGACGACATTACTATAAAAGTGCCACTTGGATATTTATGTGCGTAGTAATCACCGAAGCGCTAAGAAGCATGGACAAAGCTGTATATGGGAAAACAAAAGATCATTATCGAAAACGTGTCTTTTTAATATTTCTTTACGTACCAGAAACGCAAAAAAAGAAAAAAAAAACACACATTGAAAACATCTTTTATGTAGAACCAGAAGAACATTGAAAAATAAATTGTATTTTGAGTGTCTTTTAGCTTGTTAGGTACCAAAACACTAAAAATGCAAGCAAAGTAACCATTATGGGAGACGAAACGATATTAACAGAAACGTGTAATATGATTGTTTTTCACATTCTTAGCTACCAAAACTTTAAAGCACATGAATAACACTTTATTACGAAAAAAAAAAATACTAAAAACGTGTATTAAGAGCGATTACCACCATGTTCGAGATGAAAAAATGCAAAAATTCATATAAAGCACCCTTTAGGAATAGTAAGATGAACATTGCTAAAAAAAAAAAGTGTAATATGCGAGTTTTTGAGGTTATAAGATATAAAATGCAAAAGAGCATACACATCAGCCTTTATGGGAAATGAAAACAATATTACGAAAAACCTGTATTATGAGAGCAACCAACATGAGGTAACGAAACTACATTACCAAGAAAATGTCATTTGAGTGTTTATGAGTTTCTTAGGCATTAAAACGCTGAAAATGCTGGAAAACACCCTGTATGGGAAAACAAAACTTCATCAAAAAACGTTCCCTTTGAGTGTTTTTTTTTTTTTGCTTCTTTACGTTCCAAATCGGTAAAAAAAAAAAAAATGCAAAAACACCATTTAAGGAGAAAAAAAAAAATGTATGCAAAGTACCATTATTTGAAACAAAACGATATTAACAGAAACTTGTAATATGAGTGTCTTCTTTTAGCTTCTTAGATATCCATGAACATTTCTTTAAATGGATAAAAAAAAAAAAACGTATATTATGAATGATTACCACCATGTCAAAGACCAAAAAACTCAAAAATGCATATAAATCACAATATGAGAAGAATCAGAAAATATTCGCTAAAAAAAACTTGAAATATGAGTGTTTTTGAGCTTTTTGGTACAATCTGTCTTTTGAGTGTTTTCAGCTTACGTACCAAATTTTTAATAAACATTGAAAGCACGTTTTATTGCAAAACAAAAAAACTTTATCAAAAATCGTATCGTTTGAGTGTTTGAGTGTTTGAGTGTTTACGTAAAAAAAATACGTAAAACGCATACAAAACACTCTTTCAGGAGAAAGAAAACATCATCAAAAACGTGTATTAAGTGTATTTGAGCTTGTTAGGTTACAAAACGCCGAAATGCTTGTAAAGCACCTTATATGGGGAAACAAGACGATATTACGAGACGATATTACCAGTCATATGAAGCGTATTAGGCAGAAAAGCCCTCAAAACGTCTCTTGAGAGTTTTTTTTTTTTTTTTTTAGCTTATTAGGTACCAAATCCCTAAAAATGCATGCAAAGTACACAATATGGGAAAGGAGCCGATATTAACAGAATCGTATATTATAAGTGCTTCTCAGTTCCTAAAACACAAGAATATCACTCTATATCGAGAAAGAGAACTACATTACTAAAAACGTGTATTATGAACGATTACCCGAATGTTACGGATCAAACGTTACAATGCATGCAAAACACCCTATAAGAAGAAGCAAAACAACAGTGTTAAAAACGTGTAATATGAGTTTTTTGGGGGGTCTTGTCAGGTACCAAAACACCACAATGCATACAAAGCACCCTAAAAGAAAAATCAGAACAACAATGCTAAAAAAGTGTTATGTGATTTTTTTTTTAAACTTTGTTAGGTAACAAAACGCTAAAGAGCAGGCAAGGTACCTATCATAGGAAAAGAAAACAATATTACCAAAGATATGTATTTTGAGTGTTTTCAACTTCTTAAGTATCAAAAATGCTACAAAAAAAAATAAATAAATAAAAAAGGCACGAAAAACATGTTACATTGGAAAACAAAATATCTTTAAGAATATCGTGTCTGTGCTTTTTAACTTACGCACAAAAATGCTAAAACGCATAAAAAACACCCTTCGAGAAGAAACAATAAAATATCAAGAAAAACGTCTGTGTGTTTTTTTAAGATTGTTAGGTACCAAAATAATAAAAAGCATGCAAAGCAATCTATATAGGGTAGAGAGACGGCATTACCAGAAACGTGTGATTTTGGTGTCCATTAGCGTATTAGCATGAAAACACAAAAAAAAAAGAAAAAAAAACATGGAAAGCACTATATGGTAAGAAAAGAAAAAAAAAACATTATCGAAAAAGTGTCATTTTAGTTTTTTATTTTATCTTCCTTACGTGCCATAACGCAAAAACACATGCAGAGCACCCTTTACGAAAAGAAACAGGGCAATATTATGAAAAAAAAGTGTATTTTGAGTGTATTTTAGTTTGTTAGGTACAAAACGCTAAAAAAATGTATGCAAGGTACCCATTATGATATTAAAAAGATATTAACAGAAAAGTGTAGTGTGTGTTTTACTTTCTTAGCTACCAAAACGTTAAAACACATCAATAACATTTTATATAGGTGAGCAGCACAACATTATCAAAAACAAGTGTTATGAGCTATTACCACCATCCTAGGGACCAAAACGCCAAAATGCATACAAAGCACCCTATGAAAAAGAATCAGAACAATGATAAAAACGTGTAAAAATAGTGTTTTTGAGCTTGTTAGCTACCAAACGCTAAAGTGATGCAAAGAACTCTTTATGGTAAAAGAAAACAATATTGAAAAAAAACGTGTAGGTATTTGAAGTGTTTTTCATCTTCTGACGTACCGAAATGCCGAAAAGCATGGGAAACACGATATATTGCAAAATAAAACAACTTGATCAAGATCGTGTCTTTTGAGTGTTTTTTGAGCTTGTTTTGTTCAAAAACGACAAAACGCATACAAAACACGATTTCTGAAGAAACAGAACAAAATTACCAAAAAATGTGTATTTTGAGTGTTTTTGAGCCTTTAGGTATCAAAACGCCAAAGAGCAAGGAAAGCATCTCATATGGGGTAATGAAACGTTACCACCAGAAACGTGCTTTATGAGTTTATTAAGCACTAAATGCTTAAAGCATGGAAAACACCATATATGGCAAAAGAAATAAAAACATTATTGAAAACATGTATTTTAGGTATTTTCATCTTATGTACAAAAACCGTAAATATACCTGCAAAGTACGTAATATGATTATATATATATATATATATATATATATATATATATATATATATATATATATATATATATATATATATATATATATATATATATATATATATATATATATATATATATATATATATATATATATATAATATTTTTTCTTATAGGGTGCATTGTGTATCCTTTATAGATTTTTGGTCTGTAACATGGTGGTAATCACTCATAATACATTACTAAAAAAAAGTGTGTCATAAGTAACTACCACCATCTTAGGGACAAAACGACAAAATGCATATGAAGCACTCAATAAGAAGATTCAGAACAACAATGCTAAAAACGTGTATCATGAATGTATTTGGGCTTATTAGGTACCAAAACGCTAAAGTGAATTTAAAGCACCTGATGTGAGAAAAGAAAATAATATTAATAAAAATGTGTCTTTTGAGTAATTTCCAGATTCTTACGTACCAAAACACTAGAAAGCAGAGAAACCACGCTTTAAAAAAAAAATAAAAATCTACATCAAAATCATGTCTTTTCAGAGTTTTGAGCTTCTTACGTACAAAAACACTAAACCGCGTAGAAAAAAAAAAAAACGTGTTTTCATCGTGTTTTGCTTCTTCGGTAACAAGACGCCAAAATACATTCAAAGCACACAATATGGGGTAACGAGACTACATTAGCAGAAAAGTATTAACTGTGTTTTTTTTTTTTTAAGTGTGTTAGGCACCAAACCGCTAAAAAGCACGGAAAACACCCTTTATGCGAAAACAAAAACATTATTATCGAAAAAGTGTCTTTTAGGAGTTATTAAGCTTCTTTACATACCAAAACACACACACAAAAAAAAAACGAACATTATTAAAAACGTGAATTTTGTCTTTGAGCTTGTTATTTATCAAAACGTTAAATATGCATGTAAAATACCCGTTATATTAAACCAAAAGATATTAAGAGAGAAATATGAATGTTTTTTTTCATCTTCTTAGCTATCAAAACGCTCAAACACATCAATACCACTTTTTAAACAGAAAAAAAAACATTACCAAAAACGTAATAAGATTGCCATCATATTAGTGAACAAAATGCCAAAATGCATATAAATACATGTATATTACAATATGGGAAACGATAAGATATTTATAGAAACAAGTATTATGATTGTTTTCATCTTTTTAGGTACCAGAAAGCTAAAATTCATAAATAGCATTCTAGATGAAGAAACAAAGACAATACCAAAAACGTGTATTATGAATGATTATAACCATGTTAGGTACTAAAACGCCAAAATGTGTACAAAGCACCATATTAGAAGAATCAGAACAACAATGTTACGTGTTATGTTTTTTTTTTTTTTTTGGCTCTTCTGGTACCAAAACGCAAAAGTGCATGGAAGGCACCCTATATTGGAAAAGAAAACAATATTACCAAAATCGTGTGTTTTGAGTGATTTTCAGCTTTTTACGTATCAAGACATAGATAACATGCTATTTAGGAAAACAAAAGAACTTCATCAGAATCGTTACCGTTCAGTGTTTCTGATCTTCTTTCGTATAAATAAACTAAAACGGATATATATATTTTTTTCTTTCTGGAGAAAAGAATAACATTACTAAAAACGTGTTTGAGAGTTTTTGAGCTTGTTATGTATCAAAACGTCAAAATGCATGCAAATCACCCGATAGAGAATAACGAGACGATATTATGAGAAATGTATCATTTGGTTGCTTTAAAGCGTATTGGAAACAAAAACGCTGAAAAGAATGGAAAAAACCTGATATGGAAAGCAAATTAACATTATCGAAAACGCGTGTTTTTAGTGCTTTTGAGCTTGTTCGGTACCAAAACAGGAAGAATGCTTGCAAAGTACACAATATGGGAAACAAAATTATATGAAAAGAAACGTGTATTATGAGAACAACATTATTAAAACTTAATTTATGAATCTATATTAGCTCGTTAGGTACCAAAACTCTAGGTAAAGAGTATGCAAAGCACGCTTTATGGGAAAACATCATTACCAAAAACGTGTATTCTTAAATGTTGTTCAGCTTCTTACCTACCAAACGGCTAAAAAAGCATAAAGAATACACTATATTGGAAAACTAAACAACTTTATCAAATTAGTGTCTTTTTCAATTTTTTATTTATTTTTTTTTTCTTATAAGAACCCTTAATCGCATACAAAACAGACTTTCTGCAAAAAACATAACAACATTAACAAAAACGTGTGTTTTCGGTGTTTTTTTATCTTGTTAGGTATCAAAACGTCAAAATAACCGAAAAAGCAAACTGTACTAGAAAACGAGACTATAATATCAGAAACGTGTCATTTGGGTGTTTATGAGCGCATTAGGCAAAAAAGAAAAAGGAAAAAAAATGAATAAAACGCTAAAAAAAAACAACATAAAATAACGTACATGGAAAAGGAATTAAAATTTTTGAAATTTTTTTTGGTTTTGTTCAGATAATAAAATGCATGTAAAGAAACGAATATGGGAACGAAAAGATATTAACAAAAAACGTTAAAACACATGAATATCAGTCTATATGGAAAATATTACCAAACAAGTGTCATATCAATGATTACCACCATGTTTGGGACCAAAACCCCGAAATGAATGCAAAGCACCCTATAAGAACAATCAGAACTATAACAATATTACACTCATATTACACGTATAAAAACGTGTAATATGAGTGTTTTTGTGCTTGTCAGGTTACAAAACACTGAAATGCATGCATGTAAAGCACCCTATATCATAAAAAAGAAAACATTACCAAGAATGCAAATTTTGAGTGCTTTTTAGCTTCTTGCGTTCCTGGTTTCCTGGTTTGCATTCTTGGTTTTAAACGATTTTGAGCTTCATACGTAAAAAAAGAAAAAAAGGAAGCTAAAATGCATGTAAATCAGTTTTTCTGCAGAAATATAACAACATAAAAAAAAAAAACTTGTGTCTTGAGTGTTTTGATTGATCTTTTGAGGTAGCAGAACGCCTAAATACAGAGGAAGCACTCTATATGAGGAAATGATACGACATTACCAGAAACGTGTCTATTTGGTGTTTACGAGCTTTTAAGACACTAAAACGATAAAAAAAAATCTAAAACGTGTCCTTTGAGAGTTTTTGATCGTATTTAAGTACCAAAACATGCAAAACACTCTTTACAGAGAAACATAACATAATGAAAAGCGTGTGTTTTAAGAGTCTTTTACCTTGTTAGGTACCAAATCTCTTAAAAAAGCATAAAAAGTCCCCATTATGTGAAACAAAACGATATTAACAGAAGCGTGCATTATGATTGTTTTTCAGCTTTTCAGCTATCAAAACGCTAAAACATTTGAATACAACTTCATACAGATCAACAAAACAGCATTACCAAAAAGATATGTAATTTTGTATTCCCATTTAGGTTGATTTCGATGCCTTTTGGGATTTTTGTGCCTAACACGCACACAAACACTCAAAAGACACGTTTTTTGGAAATATCTTTTTGCTTTGCATGTATTTTGGTGTTTTAATACCTAATTATGTGAAATACACTTGGAATACATATTTATGGTAATGTTCTTTTTTTTTTCTGATCGTACGTTTTACCGTTTCGGTACCTAAAAAGCTCAAAAACACTCACAATACACGTTTTTGATAATATTTTTTCGTTTCCTTATATAGTATATTTTGCATTAATTTTGGTGTTTTTGCACCTAACGTGTTTAAAACAACATACTAGTTTTTGGTAATAATATTCTGTTTCGCTATAAAAAGTGTTTTCAATGCGTTTTAGTGTTTTGGTGCGTAAGAAGTTCAGAATACTCAAAAGACATGTTTTTTTTAGTAATGACGTTTTGTATTCCTATAGAGGATGATTTTCCATACTTTTAACGATGTAGTGCCTAATACGCTCATAAGACACGATTCTAGAAATCTCATGTTTTGTTCCCAATTAACGTGCTTTGTATGCATTTTAGCGTTTTGGTACCTAACAATAAAAAAAATACACTAAAAATAACCGTTTTTCAAAATGTTGTACTGTTTTTCCATATAGAGTGCTATTAATACCCTTTAGCGTTTTGGTACCTAAGAATCCTAAAAAAAGACTCATAATACACGTTTCTCGGGATGGCTTTTCATTTCCCCATATGGCGTACTTTGCCTACATTTTGCCGTTTTTTTTTTCTACGTAACATGCTGAAAAACAATCAAAATACTTTTCTTGGGTAATGTTATTCTTTCTCTCCATAAAGAGTGTTTTGCATGCGATTTAGTGTTTGATAAGTTCAAAAACACTCAAAAAACACGTTTTGGTAATATTGTTTTGTATTCCCATATAGGGGGATTTCCAGGATTTTTTTTTTTTTCATTTTGGTGCCTAACACGCTCATAAACACTCAAAAGACATATATCTGGATATGTCGTTTTTTTTCATATATGTTGTTTTGCTTGCATTTTTGGATTTTGCTACCTAATAATGTGAAATCTACGAAGTTGAAAACACATATAATGCACGTCACTCATAATATCCTTTCGCTTCCCCTTATACGGTACATTTTGGCATTTTCTTCGTAACACTCTCAAAACATTTAAAATACTTGTTTTTTGGTATAGATTAATTTGTTTCTCCTTAATAAGTGTTTTGAATGCATTTTAGCGGTTTTGTTCGTAACTCAAAAACACACAAAAGACACATTTTTTATAATGTTGTTTTGTATCCCGATGTACGGTGATTTCTTTGCTTTTTAGCTTTTTGATGCCTAACACAGTCAAAAACACTCGAAAGAAACGTTTCTAGTAATGTCGTTTGCATATAAATCAGCGTTTTGGTACTTCATAGTGAAAAACACTCAAAATACACGTTTTTTGGTAATGTTCTTCTGTTTCTTGATATATATTTGTATATTTTAGCAATTTTGTACTTAAAAAAATGAAAAGAAAATCACATAAGGTATTATGTGATTCTCTTTATTTATTTATTTTTTTGCAGTTTTTTGCAGTCTTTTCGTTTCCCATACAGAATACATGAATGCATTTTGCATTTACTATGTAGCAAGCTCAAAAACACTCAAAATACAAGTTTATGGTAAAATCATACAGTTTCTACAATAGATTTATTTTTTTGTGGTTTAGTGTTTTTATTTATTTATTTTTTTTTATGCATGTAGCTCAAGAACACATAATAGACATTATTGGAATTATTATTTTCTTATTGTATATGCTTTACATTTCATTTCATGTACAGTCTTTCATGCGTTACATGGTTTTCTATCGTTTTTGTGCCTGTCAACCCTCATAAACATTCAGAAGATACGTTATAAGGTGCTTTTTCTTGCAGTTTGGCATTGTGGTACGTATCAATGTAATATACACTCAAAATACACGTTTTAGTTAATGTTGCCTTTTTTTCTAATATAGAGTGCTATTCATACGTTTTAACGATTTGCTGCATAAAAAGCTAAAAAAATTACACTTTTCTCGCAATGTCTTTTCGTTTCCTCATATAGAGTACTTTAAATGTTTGCTTTTTTTCTACGTAACAGTCTTAAAAACACTCAAAATACTTCTTTTAGTAATGTTATTCTGTTTCTAGAAAAAAAAAAATGTGTTACATGTGTTTTATCGTTTTGGTAAGTAAAAAGTTCAATTACACATAAAAGACACGTTTTTCGTAATGCTGATTTAGATTCCCACAAAGTGTGATTTTTATACTTTTTAGTGTTTTGGTTCCTAACACTCTCAAATATACTTGAAAGACAAGTTTCATGTAATATCGTGTCCTTTCCCTATTTACGAAGCTTTACCTGCTTTTTTGGAGTTTTGCTATATAATAATGTGAAATACAGTAAAAATACAAATTTTGGTAAAGTTATTTTGTTTCTGCATATAAAGTGCTATTCATCCATTTTAGTGTTTTGGTACCGAAGCTCAAAAACACTTATAATACATGTTTCTCGTAATGTCTTCGTTTCAACATGTTGCATGCATTTTTTTCGATCTAAGAAGCTCAAAAAACATTCCAAATACTTGTTTTTGGTAATGTTAGTCAGTTTCTCCATAAATGGTATTTTGCATGCTTTTTAGTGATTTGGCATGTAAGAAGCTGAAAACACTGAAAAGACACATTTTTGGTAGGTCTTTCTATTCACATACAGGAATCTTTCAATGCTTTTTAGGATTTAGTGACTAGCGTACATAAAAACACTTAAAACATACGCTTCTTATTATTTTGTTTTGTTTCGCCCAAAAAAAAGAAGTTTCGGATGCATTTTGGCGTTTTGGTGATTTACAGTTTGAAAAGACTCAAATTAAACGTTTTTGGTAATGTTGTTTTGTTTCTCCATAAAGAATGGCATTAACGCGTTTTCTTGTTTTGGTATCTGAGAAGCTCAAACACACTCATAATACGTTTCTCGTATAGTAATGTCTTTTACTTTCCCCATATATTATATATATATCTTTTACTTTCCCCATATTTTCCCATAATGTTATTATGTTTATCCATCACGAGTGTTTTGCATGCGTTTTTGCATTTAGGCACGTGACAAGCTGAAAAAAAAAAAAAAACATTCAAAAGACATGTTTTTGCTAATATTGTTTTTTCTCTTACCAAATAGGATGATGTGCAAGCATTTTAGTGTTTTTGGTGCCTAACACGATAGAAAACACTAAAGAGACACGTTTCTGGAAATCTCGTATGCTTTGCACGTATAGGGATCTTTGCATGCATTTTGGCGTTTTGGTACCTTACAGTTTGAAATACACACACAAAAAAAAAAAAACGTTTTTCGTACTGTTGTTCTTTTCTCCATATAAACTGGCATTCTTGCATTTTCCCGTTTTGGTACCTTTGAAACTCAATGCAGACAATACGCGTTTCTCGTAATGTTTATTTGTTTCCCCATATACGGTTTATTACATACATTTTCGCATTTTTCTACATAGCTAGCTCAAAAACGCTCAAAATACTTGTTTTTTTGGCATTAATATTCTGTTTATATAATGTCATTTCCCTTAATATCGTTTCTTTTTCCCATATTGGGCAAATTGCATGCATTTTGACGTTTTTGTACTTGACTGCAAAAAACACTCAAAATGCACGTTTTTTTTTTTTTTGTATTGTTATTCTGTTTCTCCATATAGAGTGTTATTCATGCTCTCGTAAAGTTCTTTACTTTCCAGATGTAGTGTACTTTGCATGCATCTTATCGTTTATGTACGTAACAAGCTGAAAACACTCAAATTACTTGTTTTTTTTGTTATAATGTTACATTGTCACAACAGAGGGGATTTTGTATGCATTTAAAGGTTAGTTAAGTAGCCCAAAAACACTCAAAAGGAGCGTTTATGGTAATGCTATTTTTCCCATATCAGGTGCTTTCGATACGTTTCAGCATTTAGTTGTTACACATGCACAAAAACACACATAAGATACGTTTCCTGTAACGTTGTTTCTTTTCACCGTAGAGGATATTTTTCATGTATTTTGGTGTTTTGTTATTCAAGGATTTGAAAAACACAAAAAATACATATTCTTTTTTTATTGTTATTCTGTTTCTCCATATAGAATGCTATTCATTTGTTTCAGCGTTTTGGTACCTTAGAAGCTCAAAAACACTAAAAATACACGTCTCTCGTAATGTTCTTTACTTTCCTGATGTAGTGTACTTTCAATACATATGTGTGGTTTTGTTCGTAACAAGCTGAAAACACTCAAAATGCACGTTTTTGTTAAAGTTATTATTGTTTCTCTATGAAAAGTTGTTTTGCAAAAGTTTCAGCGTTTCGGTGCGTAAGTAGCTATAAAAAATAAAAAAATAAATAAATACACTCGAAAGAAACATTTTGGTATTATTTATTTATTTATTTATTTATTTATTTATTTGCAAATTAATTCTTTCCCATACTTTTTAGTATTCTCGTGCCTTCAAAAGACACTAAAAATATGTTTATGTAAATGATATTTCAATTCACAATTATTGAGGGTGCTTTGCATGCATTTTCTCGTTTTGGTATTTAAGAATGTGAAATACCTTTGATAATATTCTCTTTCCAAGATAGAGTGCTATTCATGCGTTTTAGCCTTTTAGTACCTATGACGATCCAAAGCACTCATAATACTTATTTCTAGTAATGTTGTCTCATTACCTCGAACACGGTTATTTCCATTCATTTTGTCGTTTTTATACGTAACAAGGTAAAAAAAAAATACTCAAAATACTTATTTTTGGTAATGCTGTTCTTTCCCAATAAAGTGTGTTTTGCATGCGTTTCAGCAGCTTGGTACATAAGAAGCTGAAAACAATGAAAGGATACGTTTTTTGTAAAGTTGTTTGGTATTCCCATACAGGGTGATTTCCATGGATTTTAGCGTTTTGATGCATAACATGTTCATAAACTCCAAAGAGATGTTTCCGGAAATGTCGTTTATTTTCCCAATATAGTGTGCTTTGTTTTTCAGCTTTTTTTTTTGTATCAGACATGAAAACGCATCAATACGCAATGAATATATGGAGAAATGAAAAAAAAAAAAATGACCGCCAAAAACTTGCAATTTCACTTTTAGGTACCAAAACACCAAACTGCATGGAAAGCCAGCCCCAAGAAACGAATATTTCAAGAGTTTTTGTGCATGTTAGGCACCAAAACGCAAATAAATCCCAAATAAAGCACCCTATACTGGTATAAAAAAAAAAAAAAAAACGAGTCTTTTCAGTGTTTTTAGCTTCTTATGTACCAAAAACGCATTTTAAAAACACACTACTTTGAAAAACAAATTAACATTACCAAAAACAAGTATTTTGATTGTTTTTTTTTGAGATTGTTGTGTACAAAAACGCCCAAATTACTTGGAAAGTACCCTGTATTGGGAAACTAAATTTATTTACAAGAAACATGTATTTTTGTGCTTCTTAGGTACTAAAACCACTAAAACCCATGAAGAACACTCTGTATTGAGATACAAAGCAACAAAATGAAAAACGTGTATTTTGGGTGCATTTCACACTCATAGGCATGAAAACTCCAACATGTATGCAAAACACCATATATGGGGAAAAGAAATGACATTTCCAGAAATGTGTCTTTTGATTGTTTATGACGTGTTAAGCACCAAAACGCTAAAAAGTATAAAAAAAAAAAATATACAAAACTTTACAAAACAAACGTGTCTTTTCAGTGGTTTTTAGCTTCTTACGTACCAAAACGCTAAAATAGATATAAAATCCTTAATGAAGAAACAGAATAACTTTAGCCAAATAAGTATTTTGAGTGTTGTTGAGCTTGTTACGTACAAGAAACGCCTAAAGGCATGCAAAGTATCCAACATAGGGAAATGAAAGAACATTACAAGAGATATGTATTATAAGAGTTTTTGAGCTTTTTAGGTATCAAAATGCTAGAACGCATGAATAGCACTCTATGTGGAGAAACATAAGAACCTTACGAAAAACATGTATTTTTTAGTGTTTTTGAGTTACCTACATACCAAAACGCAAAAAGGCGTGAAAACGCCGTTTATAGAGAAGCACAATAACGATAAGACAAAAATCGTGTTATATAGTATTATGAGAGTTTTTGAGCTTTTTAGGTAACAAAATGCTAGAACACATTAATAGCATTTTATATTAAGAGAAAGAACATTAGAAAAAAAAACATGTATATTGAGTGTTTTCACATTATTAAATACCAAAACATAAAAAAAATGCATGCAATGCCTCTTACATGAGTAAACGAAAAGACATTACCAGAAACGTGTCTTTTGAATGTTTTTTGAGCATGGTGGACACGAAAACGCTAAAAAGCATGTAAATCACCCTATATAGTAATTCAATATAACATTAAGAAAATTTTGAGTATTAAGTTTTTTTTTTTTTTTACTTATTACGTACTAACACGCTAAAAAGTATTCAAAATAAACTTTATGAAAAAAAAAGAATAACATCAGAAAAGACAACTATTTTCGAGTGCTTTTAAAGGTTGTTACGCAAAAAAAAATCAAAATACATACAAAAAACCCTATATGGTGAATTGAAAAGACATTACGAGAAATGTGCATTATGAGGTTTTTTGCTACCAACACGCGAAAACCCGTTAATATCACTCCATATGGAGAAACTGAAGAACATTACCAAAAAAGTCTAATATGAATGTTTTTCACATTGTTAGGTACCATAACACCATTATGCATGTTAAGTCCGTAATATGGAAAAACGAAATTATATTGCAAATAACATATGTTTTGAGTGTTTTTGTGCATGATTGACACCGAGACGCCAAATAACCTTGGAACACACGTTATATTGGAAAGCAAAACAAAATTACAAAAAACACATTTTTTGACTGTTTTTAAACTTTGAAACACTAAAACGCATGCAAGACACCATTTAGGGAAAAACAGGGTAACATTATCAAAAACAAGTATTGTTAGTGTCTTTGAGCTTGTTTCGTTCACAAACGACAAAATACATACAAAATATCCTATACGGAATAAACGAAAGGCCATTACCAGAGATGTGTATTATGAGTGTTTTTCATTTTCTTAGGTACCAAACCGCTAAATCGCATAAATATCATTCTGTATATATATATATATATATATATATATATATATATATATATATATATATATATATATATATATATATATATATATATATATATATATATATATATATATATATATATATATATATATATATATATATATATATATATATATATATATATATATATATATATATATATATATATATATATATATATATAAAGAACAATATTACAAAAAAGTGTATTTGACAGTATTTCACATTGTTTAGTACGAAGAAAAAAAAGCTTACAAAGCACCTTAACAATACCAAAAACAAGTATGTTAAGTATTTTTGGGATTGTTACCTAGAAAAGGGAAAGGATGCATGTATGTGGGACAATGAAAAGACATCACGAGAAACGTATATTATGAGTATTTTTGGGCTTCTTAGGTATCAAAGCAATAAAACGCATGAAGAGAGCTCTATAAGGAGAAACAGAAAGCTACTAAAAACGTGTATTTTGAGTGTTTTTGATATTGTTAGGCACCAAAACGCTAAAATGAATGCAATGTCTCCTATACAGGGAAACAAAAAGACATTAACAGAAGGGTGTCTTTTGAGTGTTTTTGATCGTGTTTAACAATAAAACGCTAAATAGAACGGAAATCACCCTACATGTGAATACAAAACAACATTACGAAAAACGTCTTTTGAGTGTTTTTGAACTTCATGCTTGCCAAAACGCTGCAACACTTGTAAAACACACATTATGGAGAAATAGAACAACATTAACAATAACAACTATTTTCGAGTGTTTTTGAGCGCTTACGTAGAAAAACGCTAAAATGCATGAGTAGTACAATATATTGGGAAACGAAACGACGTTATGAGAAACATGTATTAAGCTTTATTGGTACCAAAAGCAAAAAACGCGTTAATATCACTCTATGCGTAGAAACAACAACGTTCCCAAACGTGTAAATTGAGTGTTTTTCACACTCAATTTTCCTTTCATGGGAAAACTAAACGACATATAAAAAACGTATCTTTTGAGTTTTTTT
Organism: Scylla paramamosain; assembly: GCF_035594125.1. NCBI lineage: Eukaryota > Metazoa > Arthropoda > Malacostraca > Decapoda > Portunidae > Scylla > Scylla paramamosain. The sequence continues at coordinate 2,692,215 of NC_087188.1, forward strand.
TTTCTGCAGGTTACACAAAAAATGCTAAAAAGCATCGAAAGCACCCTATATACGGAGAGAAAACTGCATTACAAAAAACGTGTTTTGAGTGTTTTCTAGCTAAAACGCATGTAAAAACACCCTTTACATTACGAAAAACATGTATCTTGAGTGTTATTGAGCTTATTACGCACAAAAACGCAAAAAAAGCATGCAAAGTACGAGGGAAACGAAAAGACTTTACAAAAAACGTGTATTATGAGTGTTTTTAAGTTTCGTTATGAAAACTCAAAAACGCATGAATATGGAGAAAAAAAATAACATGAATGGAACTCTATATTGAGAAACAGAACAACATTACCAGAAAACGTGTATTTTGAGTGATTTTCACAAGTAAGTAAGTAAGTACCAAAACGACGAAATTCATGCCCTATATGGGGAAAGAACGAAAAATCCCAGAAACGTGTTTTCTGATTTTTTTTTATATAGTATGAGCCATAAAAACGTAAAAAAAATCATAGAAATCACCTTATTTGGGAATACAAAAAAAAAAAAGGAAAAATTTGTCTTTTGAGTGTTTTTGAGGCTATCAGAAAGCTAAAGCACATACAAAACACTCTTTATGGAAAAACAGATTAACATTACCAATGACAAGTATTTGGAGTGTTTCAGCTTGTTACGTACAAAAGCGACAAAATACATATTAAGTACTATATATGCGGAAAAAAAAAAATAAATAAAGAGAAACGTGTATTATAGTTGTTTATGAACTTCATAGGTTCCGAAACGCTAAAATGCAGGAATAGCATTATATATGTATTTAGATAACATAAAAAAAAAAAAAAAAAAAAACGTGAAATTTTGTATTTCACACGCCAAAATGTATGCAAAGTATCCTATATGGAAAAAAGGAAACGATATTTCCAGTAAGGTGTCTTTTGAGTGTATATGAACGTGTTAGGTACCAAAACGCTAGAAAGCATTGAAAACACCCTACATGCGAAAAGAAAATATTACAAAAAACGTCTCTTTTAAGTGTTTTGAGCTACTTACCAAAACCAAAAACACATGCAAAAACGCTTTGTGGAAAAACAAAATAACATAACCTAAAGCAACTATTAGAAGTGTGGTTGAGCTTGCTAGGTAGAATGAAGCCAAAATGCATGCAAAGTGTATTATAAGCGTTTATGAGCTTCTTAACTACCAAAATTCGAAAAAGCTTTAATAACACTCTATAATGAAAAAATAGATTACCAAAAAAACGTGTAATTTGAGGCTTTAGCTCATTCTTAGGCACCAAAACTCGAAAATGCATAGGAAGTCCCTTACATGAAGAAATGAAACAACATTCCAAGAAAAAAGTATTTCGAGTGTTTTTGTGCAGGTTAGGCGCCAAAGCTTTAAGAAGCACGGCAAGCACTTTATATAGGAATATAAAACAAAATTATCAAAGATGTGTCTTTTGAGTGTTTTCAGCTTCTTATTTACCGGAACACTGTATGGAGAAACAGAATATTATTACCAAAAAAAAAAAAAAAAAAAGCATTTTGAATATTTTTTGAGCTTCTTACGTTGAAAAATGCCCAAAAAAAAAGCATGAAAAGGGGAAAACGAAAAGACTTTCCAAGAAGCGTGTATTGTGAGTGTTTTTGAGATTCCTCGGTACCAACACATGAGAACACATAAATAGTACTCAATGTGGTAAAAAAAATAAAAAATACCAGATATGTGTGTTTTAGTGTATTTCACATTTATTGATAACAAAACGCAAAAATGCATGCCGATCACCCTATATGTAAAAAAGAAATAACATTTACATAAAGGTGTGTTTTGAGTATTTATTATCGTTTTAGGAAGAGAAACGTACAAAAACGTCAAAATGGATGCAAACTACTTAATAAGGGTTACGAAAAGACACTACGAGAAACGTTTATTATGAATGTTTTTGAGCTTCTTAATTATGAAAACGCTTAAAACGCATGAATAGTACTCTATATCAAGAAACAGAGAGAAAAAAAAAAAACGTGTAATTTCAGTGTATTTCACATTCTTAGATGCCATATCGTGAAAATACATATAATTTACCCTATATGGCGAAACAAAAAGTGATTAAGAAAATCACGCATTATGAGTGTTTTTGAGTTTTTTAGGTACAAAAACGCTAAAACATATGAATCTGGTTACGCACAAAAAAAAAAAAACATGGAAAAAACCCTATAAAGGAAAACGAAACAATATTACCAAAATCGTGTCCTTTTTTTATTTACTTACTTAATAAAACGCTAGAACCAATGCAAAAAAAATAAATAAAATAAAATAAAATAAAATAAATAAAAATATATAAATAAATAGAATAAATAAAATAAATAAATAAAAATAAATAAAAACTGAGAAACAGTATACCTTTACCAAAAACCGTGTATTTTAAGAGTTTTTGAGTTTGTTACATAGAAAAAAAAAAACATTACCAAAAACATATCTCTGAAGTGTTTAGGAGCTTCTTACGTCCAAAAAAGTGCTAAAAGGCATGCAAAACTTTCTTATTGAGGAAAAGATTAACATCACCGAAAAATGAAATGAAAATTCATTTTAAGAAACATGTCTTTTGAATGATTTTTGAAGCGGGTTCGGCACAAAAGCACAAAATCATGAAAAACAGTCTTTAGCTATATATATATCACCTAGACACGTTGTCTTTTTTTAGCTGCTTACGTATCAAAACGCTTAAACGCATTCAAAACACTGTTTAAAATACAAAACAGAATAACTTTACCAAAAACGTGTATTTTTAGTGTTTATGAGCTTGTTACGTAAAAAAAAAAAAAAAAAAACACCAAAATATAAAGTACACCACATCGGAAAAGAAAAGAACATTACGCGAGACGTGTATTTTGATATTTTTTTTTTTCTTTCGAGCTTCTTAGGGAACAAAACGCTTAAACGCATAAATAGCTCTCTATTTGGAGAAACAGAACAACATTACAAAAAATGTGTATTTTGAGTGTTTTTCACAGAAAACAAAACGCCAAAATACATGTAAAGCGAACTCTATGGTGAAATAAAACGACATTACAGGAAACGTATCTTATGAGTGTTAGACAATAAAACGCTAAAAAAAATTATGGAAGGGACTCAATATGGAAAAACAAAACATCATTACCAAAAATGTTCCTTTTCAGTGTTTTGAGGTACCTATGAAAAAGCTTAAAACATGGAAAATCCCCTTGATCGTGACACAAAGTAACATTACCAAAATTGATTGTTTTTGAGCTTGTTACATTGCCAAAATGCATGTATAGTATACTATATAGGTAAACAAAAGGACCTTACGAGAAACGCGTATTTGGAGTGTTTTCGAGCTTGTTAGGTAACAAAACGCGAAAAACAAAACGCGTTTGAATAGAACTCTATATAGACAAACAGAACAACATTATCAAAAACTTGTATTTTGAGTGTTTTTTACATTGTTAGGTACCAAAACGGTAAATGCAAGCGAATCACCCTATGTAGGAAAACGAAGTGAAATTACCAGAAACGTGTCTTTTATTTTATTTTATTTTTTTTTTTACCGTTTTAGGCACCAAAACGCTAAAATGGATAGAGAACACCCTATTTTCAATAAAAAAAAAAAAAAACAGCTTGGTTTACCAAAAAGGTTTCGTTTGAGTGTTTTTGAGTGTCTTACGTACCATATAGCTAAAATTCATGCAAAACACTCGTTATGGAGAAACTGAATAATATTACCAAAAATGTGTGTTAGGAGTGTTTTTTTTCTTTTTTTTAAGTTATTAGGTAGAGAAACGGCAAAATGCATGAAATGTACCCTATATGGTGAAACATAACAAGATTATGAATGTTATTGAAGTCCTTATTTGAAAAAAAACGCTCAATACCACTCTATATGAAGAAAAAGAATAACACCATCAAAAACGTATTATGAATGTTATTCATATCATTATGTACGAAAACGCTTAAATTCATGCAAAATATCCTCGATTTAACAACGGAAAGACATTACGAGAAAAGCGTGTTATGAATGGTTTTCAGCTTCTTAATGTCCAAAACTCAAAAACTCTTTAAGAACATTATATATGGAGAAACAAATCAACATAACGAAAAACGTGTATTTAGAGTCTTTTTTGTATTGTTAGGTACCAAACATCCAAAATGTATGCAATTCACCGTATATAGGGAAAAAAAATTATATTTCCAGGTGCATGTTTTTGGAGTGTTTATGAGGATTTTGTACACCAAAATGCTAAAAAGCATAACCTTATATACGAATACCAAAGACCATTAGGAAAAACGTGTCTTTTGAGTGTTTTGAGCTTCTTACGTACCAAAATTCTAAAACGTAAGCAAAATACCCTTTATAGAGAAAGAATAACATTTCCAAAAACTGGTATTTTTAATGTTTTGAGCATGTTACGTATAAAAACGACGCAATTAATTAAAAATACCCTATACCGGGTAAGGAAAGAACAATACTTGAAATGGGTATTATGAATGTTCCTTATGTACCAAAAACGCTAAAACGCATGAAAAACACTCTATATGGAAAAAAAAAAAAACATAATCGAAAACGTGAATTTTAAGAGTTTTTCACATTCTTAGATATCAAAATGCACCCTCTATGCACCGCACCATTTATGGAGAATTGAAACTTCTTTTTCAGAAATATATCTTTTGAATGTCTTCTGATTCGTGGTAAGTTCGAAAGCTCTAAAAAGGCTTGGAAAACACCCTATAAGGGGGAAAAAAAAATATCACAAAAACGTATCTTTTGAGTTTTTAGCCATTTACGGACAGAAACGCATGCAAAACTTTAATAAAAACGTGTATTTTCAGTGTTCATGAGCGAGTTACGTACAAGACCCCCAAAAGAACATTATGAGAGACGTGTATTTTGAGTATTTCATAGTTTCTTAGGCAGCTAAACGCTATAACATATAAATAGTATTAAGTGGAGAAACAGAACATTTAAAGAATATCGGTTTTGAGTGATTTTCACATCGTTAGATAAGAAAACGCCAAAATGCATTCATTGCACCCTCTACGGTTAAATGAAACAATATTAAAGGAAACGTATCTTATAATTATTTTTGTGCCTGTTTACAAAGCGAAAAAAAAACATGGAAAGCACGTTATTCTGGAAAACAAAATTTTATAAAACACGTTGCTTTTCAGTGTTTTTCAGGTACTTTCCTACTAAATCGCTAAAAATGATGCAAAACCTTCTTAATTGAAACACAGAGCAATATTACCAAAAACAAGTATTTTGAGAGTTTGAGCTTTTACGCACTTCAACGTTAAAATGCATGCAAAGTATCCTATACGGGAAAAGGAAAGAACATTACGAGAAACGTGTAAAAGAAGTATTTTTGAGCTTCTTAGGTTCCAAAACGCGAGAATGCGTTGAATAACACTCTATGTTGAAAATTAGAATAGCATATGAAAAATAGTGTATCTTGAATGTTTTTTTATATATATATATATATATATATATATATATATATATATATATATATATATATATATATATATATATATATATATATATATATATATATATATATATATATATATATATATATATATATATATATATATATATATATATATATATATATATATATATATATAAGTACTAAACTGCCAAAGTACATACAAAGCACTCTATGTAAGGAAACGAGGCGACATTACTAGAAACGTGTTTATTTCATTATTTTCTTTAAAGTTTTAGGCACCAAAACAATAAAAATGCTTGGAAAGTAACCTATTTTGGACTACAAAACAACATTACCAAAAAGGTGTTTTTGAGCTTCTTACGTACGAAAACGTTAAAATATACAAAACACTCATTATGGAGAAACGTAATCATATTACCAAAAATGTGTATTATAAGGAAATTTGAGCTTATTAAGTAGAGAAACGGCAAAATGCATTCTAAAAACGTGTGTTATGAGTGTTATTTATATTGTTATCTACGAAAACACGTAAATTCATGCAAAATATTCTATATTGAATAATGAAAAGACATTACGAGAAAAGTGTATTATGAGTGTTTTTCCAGCTTCTTAGTGTCGAAAACGCAAAAAGTATTCAATAGCATTACATATGGAGAAAAAAACAAGATTACCAAAAACGTGCATTTTTTTTTTTTTTTTTGCATTGTTAGGTACCTAACATAAAAAAAAAATGCATGCAATTTACCGTTTATGGGTAAAAGAAATGACATTTCCAGATACATGTTTTTGAAGTGTTTATAAGCATGTTCAGCACCAAAACGCTGAAATGCATGGAAATCACCATATATGGGAATACCAAATAGTATTACAAAAAATGTATATTGAGTGTTTCAGCTTCTTACTTACCAAAATTCTAAAACGCATGGAAAATTTTTATAGAGAAAGAATAACATTATGAAAAAAACAAGGATTTTGAGTATTTTTGAGTTTGTTACGTATAAAAACAACAAAATGCATGGAAATTACCTCATAAGGGGTACCGAAAGAATATCACAAGAAATGAGTATTATGAGTGCTTCTCATCGTCCTACATACCAAACCTCTTAGAATAGAATACTATATGGAAAAGAGAACAACATTTTGAAAAACTTGTAATATTTTTCACATTCTTATATTCCAGAATGCCAAAATGCATGCTAAGCACCCTCTATTGTGATTTAAAACTCCATTTCCAGGAATTTGTCTTGTTAGTGTCATTTGATGAGTGTTAGCCACGATAACACTAAAACGCATAAAAACACCTTATATGGGGAAAAAAAAACAATATTACCAAAAACGTGTCTTGTCAGTTTTTTTTTAGCTATTTACATGTCAAAACGCAAAACAGCATGAAGAAATAATATAGAGAAACACAATATCTTAAAAAGAAAAAAAAATAACGTACAAAACCACAAATATTTATTGAAAGTACGCAACAACGGCAAATAAAAGAACATTACGAGAGACGTGTATTTTGAGTATTTTTGAGCTTCATAAGTACCTAACGCTAAAATGCATGAATAGCACTCTATATAGAGAAACAAACCATTACAAAAATTTTGAATTATTTATGTTTTCACAGTTAGACACCAAAACGCCAAAATGCATAAAAATGAACCTTTTCTGTGAAATTAAACGACTTTTAGTAACATTTGTATGTACGAAAACGCGAAAATTCATGCAAAGTATCTTATATGTAATAACGAAAAGGCATTACAAAGAAATTGTATCATGAGTGCTTTTGAGCTTCTTAGGTTCCGAAACGCAAAACCACTTCAGTGTGGAGTAACAGAACATTACCAAAAAAAGTGTATTTTGAGCGTTGTTTGCTTTATCATGTATCAAACTTGTCAAAATACACGTAAAGCTTCCTATATGGGGAAATTAAACATTTCCAGAAACAGCTCTTTAGAGTGTTTATGAGCATGTTATGCAGCAAAACGCTAAAATGCATTGAAATCACACTGTATGGGATTACCAAATAACATTACAAAAAACATATCCTTTGACTGTTTTTATATTTTTACCTACCAAAACGCTAAAACGCATGCAAAATACACTTTACGGAGAAAGAAAAGCAGTACGAAAAACAAGTATTTTGAGTATTTTTTAGCTTGTTACGTATAAAAACAACAAAATGCATGGAAAAAAAAAAACCCTATTTAAGGCGATGGAAAAACAGTACTAGAAATAAGAATTATGAATGCTTTGGATCGTATTAGGTACTAAAAAAGGCTAAAACACATGAGTAGCACTCCATCTCGGAAAGAGGACAACATTATCAAATGTTTTTTTTTTCACATTTTTAAATACCAATACGTCAAAATGCATGAAAAGCACCTGAATTGTGAATTGAAAATTAATTTACATAAACATGTCATTTGAGTGTCCTTTGAAGGCATGAGAACACAAAAAAGCATGGAAAAAACTTAATATAAGAAAAACGTGTCTTTTGAGAGTTTTTTTTTTTTTTTAGCTGCTAAAACACTTGCAAAACACTTTCTATAGAGAAACCATAAGAACTTTTACAAAACTGAGCATTTATAGTGTTTTTTTTTTGTTCAGCTTGTTACGTACAAAACCGCAAATATTTATTGAAAGTACATTACATCGCAAAACTAAAGAACATTACGAGAGACTTGTATTTTTTTTTTTTTGTGTGTGTTTTTGAGCTTCTTATGTAACAAATCGCTGAAACGCATGAATAGCACTCTCTATCCGGAAACAGAATAACAATACAAAAAATTTGTATTTTGTGTGTATTTTTCACATCATTATATAATAAAACACTAAAATGCATACAAAGCATTTTCCGGTGAAATGAAACGACATTACAGGAAACGTATATCATTAGTGTTTTCGTGCATGTTTGACAACAAAACGCTAAAAAGTATCGAAAACACACGATATGGGAAAACAAAATAACATTACCAAAAACATTCCTTTTGAGTGTTTTTAGGATATTTAATTAACAAAACCCTAAAACGTACACAAAATCTCCTTTTATTGACACACAGAGTAACATTATCAAAAACAATTATTTTGAGTGTTGTCACCTTGTTACGTACATAAATTACAAAATGCAAGCAAAGTACACTACATCGGGAAACTAAAGAACATTACGAGAGACGTGTGTTTCTCAGCTTCTTAGGTACCAAAACGCGTGAATGAAACACGCGATATTGAGAAACAATAACAATACAAAAAATGAAACGAGAAAAATGGGAAAACGAATGAACATTGAAAAAAAAAAGTGTTTTAGGAGTGTTTCCTATGTTCCAAAAAGCTAAAAATCGTTGAATAGTACTCCATTTGGAGAAGCAACAATATTACCAAAAAAGAAATGCATTTTCAGTGTCTTTTACACTAATTACCAAAACGCCAAAATCCATGGAATATGCCCTATATGGGAAAAAGAAAAAAACATTAATAGAAACGTATCTCTTGAGCTTTTTTTGTGCATATTAGACAACAAAATTATAAAAAGCTTGAAAAAAGCCGAAATTTGATTTTATTTTATCTACATATGTATCAAAATGCTAAAACGCACGCGAAACACCCTATATAGAAACACAAAAAAATATTACCAAAAACAAATTTTTTCAGTGTTTTTTTGCTTGTTACGTATATAAACGCCATAATGCATGCAAAAGAACCTCTATGGGCAGAAAAAAAGTCATTACGAGAAACGTGTTTTTAATAATATTTTTGAGCTTATCAAGTAGCAAAACACTAAAACGCATGAATAGCTCTCTATATGAACAAACAGAACAATACTACCAAAAAACGTGCATTTTTTTGTATATTTCACAGTTAGGTACCAAAAAATAAAAATGTATGTAAAGCACCTTATATGAGGAAAGGAAACGACATTGTAAGAAACGTGTTTGTTGAGTGATTATGGACATGTTAGGCACCAAAACGCTAGAAAGCATAGAAAGTACCCTATCTCATGCACTTTATATTTCTACCCGGAACCATGCCAAGTCTTTTCTCCGACTAGCCAAAAACTGCTTCATTAACAGAAAATGTCAAAACCTTTCAAGATCTAACTCCCCTCGTGATTTCTGGCATCTAGCCAAAAATATCTCCAATAACTTTGCTTCTTCTTCTTTCCCTCCTCTATTTCAACCAGATGGCACCACTGCTATCACATCTATTTCTAAAGCTGACTTCATCACTCATACCTTTGCAAAAAACTCTACTTTGGACGATTCTGGGCTTGTTCCTCCCTCTCCTACACCCTCTGACTACTTGATGCCACGTATTAAAATTCTTCGCAATGATGTTTTCCATGCCCTCGCTGGCCTAAACCCTCTGAAGGCTTATGGACCTGATGGGGTCCCTCCTATTGTTCTCCGAAACTGTGCCTCCGTGCTTGCACCTTGCCTAGTCAAACTCTTTCAGCTCTGTCTGTCAACATCTACCTTTCCTTCTTGTTGGAAGTTTGCCTACATTCAACTTGTTCCTAAAAAGGATGACCGTTCTAATCCCTCAAACTACCGTCCTATTGCTTTAATTTCCTGCCTATCTAAAGTTTTGAATCTATCCTTAACAGGAAGATTCTTAAACATCTATCACTTCATAACCTTCTATCTGATCGCCAGTATGGGTTCCGTCAAGGCCGCTCTACTGGTGATCTTCTGGCTTTCCTTACTGAGTCTTGGTCATCCTCTTTTAAAGATTTTGTTGAAACTTTTGCTGTTGCCTTGGACATATCAAAAGCTTTTGATAGAGTCTTGCAAACTGCAAACACAGGAAATCGCCAAAAATGCATGCAAATTATGGAATAACGAAAAAATATTAGAAAAACGTTTATTGTAAGTGATTTTCAGCTTTTGAGTTATTCACATTGCTATGTAGGAATACGCCAAAATTCATGCAAAGTATGGAATAACGAAAAGACATTAAAAGAAACGTTTATTGTAAGTGTTTTTCAGCTTTGTGGTAACAAAACGCAAAACACGCTTTAAGAGCACTCTGTATAGAGAAAAGGAAATTACCATAAACGTGTATATTCTGTTTTTTTCTTTAATTGTTAGGTACCAAACTGACGAAATGCATGTAAAGCAGCATATATTGGGAAAATAAAAGATATTTCCCCCCCACCGAAAAAAAAAAAAAAAAAACGTGTTTTTAGTGTGTCTTAGCAAGAAATGTCTTTTTCATTGTTCTTGAGTTACACACTTACCAAAAGGGTAAAACAAACGAAAAGAGCTCTTTATGTAGAAACAAAATAAAATCATGAAAAAAAAATAAAAAAAAAAATATATATATATATATATATATATATATATATATATATATATATATATATATATATATATATATATATATATATATATATATATATATATATATATATATATATATATATATATATATATATATATATATATATGTAAATATTTTTTATTTTATTTTATTTTTTTGTTTTGAGCTTGTCACGTAAAAAAAACACCCAAATGCATGCTAAGTATTCCATATCGGGATATAAAAGACATTAGGAGAAACGAGTATTATGAAAATTTCTGAGCTTCTAAGGTACCATAGCGCTTAAACGCATAAATAGCACTCTATATCGAGAAACAGAACAACATTACGATGAACGTATATTTTGAGTGTTTTTTTTTTTATTCATATTTTAGGTACCAATGTTCCAATACGCATGAAAAAGCTTTTTATTATGGGAATTTTTTTTTTTTTTTTTTTAGTATTAGGCACCAAAACGCTAAAAAAAAAAGCATGGAAATCACCGTATATAGGGATAAAAAAAAAAATAATAATAATAATATGAAAACCGTGCACTTTGAGTGTTATTGATTTTTTTACGTACCAAAACGCTAAAAACTCATGCAAAAAACATTTTATGGATAAAGAAAAAGAAAACATTATCAAAACAAGTATTTTGACTGCTATTGAGCTTGTTACGTATAAAAAGGCCGAAAATGCATACAAAGTACATTATATATGGAAAGAAAAGTACATTAAGAGGGAGGTGTATTATGAGAGGTTTTGAGCTTCTGAGGTACCAAAACACTAAAACGCATGCAAAACTCCCTTTAAGAAGAATAAGAATGATATTAAGAAATAAATGTATTATGCCTGTTTTCTAGCTTGTAATTTTCAAAAAATGCAAAAATGAATGCAAAATAGCTTATATGGAGAAACTTAAAGACATAACGAGATAAGTGTATTATTAGTGTTTTCGAACTTCTTAGGTACCAAAATGAAAAAAAACACGTTAACAGCATTCTGTGTGGAGAAACAGATCATTACCAAAAACGTGCATTTTGACAGTCTTTCACATTGTTAGATATGAAAACGCCAAAATACATGTGGAAACGAGATGGCATTATAAGAAATGTATATTCTTATTTTTATTTATTTATTTATTTATTTTTTTTTTTTGCATGCTAGACAGCTAACGCTGAAAAGTATAAAACGCATCGTATATGAGAATAAAAACAACATCAACAAAAATGTGTCTTTTGAGTGTTTTTTTTTTTTTTTAGCTTACGTACCAAAACATAACCAAAAAAACAAATATTTTGAGTGTTATTGAGCATGTAAACTACCCTATATAGGGAACCGAAAGGAAATTATGAGATTTTTTTTTCTTGAGAATCTTTAAGTACTAAAACGCAAAAAGGCAAGAATATTGCTGTTTATTGACAAAGAGAACATTACAAAAAGCATGCATTTTTTTGTGTATTTCACATTGTTAGGTAACGAAAAGACAAAATGCATGGAAAGCATTATATGAGGAGAGAGAGAGAGAGAGAAAAAAAAAATCCAGAATCATATCTTTTTAAATGATTCTGAGCCTGTTAGGTAAGAGAATGCTAAAAAAGCATGGAAATCACCCTATATGAGAAAAGAAAACATTACGGTAAACGTGTCTTTTTAGTATTTTTAAACTACTTACGTACAAAAATGCTAAAATGCATGGAAAATATGCAATGGATTTATAAAGTTAAGTACTCTATGTAATAAAACAAAAAGACATTACGAGAACCAAAATGCGAAAACGCGTTAATACCACTGTATATAGATAAACTGAACAACATTACAAAAAAGAAGTATTCTGAAAAAAAAAAAAATGAGCATGCAAAAATACATGGAAAGTATCCTATATTGGAAACAAAAAGACACCGGAAGAAACGTGTATTGTGAGTGTTCTTGAGCTTCTTACACACCAATACACTAAAACGTTTGAATAGCACTCTATACGGAAAAAAAAAACATTTTTTAAAACGTTTGTGTTGTTTTTTTTTTCTCTCACACCTTTAGTAGCTATAACGCCAATCAGCATGCAAAGCATGATAGGCATGAAAATGCAAAAAATCATGGGAAGCATTCTATATGGGAAAAGAAAAGATTACCAAAAACGTGTTTTTTTTTTAGTGCTCTTTTTATTTACTTGCATACCAAAAACACAAAAACGCCTGTAAAACATTCTTTATACAGAAAAGGAATGACACTGCCAAAAAACAAGTATTTTGAGTATCTTTTATCTTTTTACATAAAGAAAACGCCAAAATACATAGAACATACACAATATGAAGAAAAGTCATAACGAGAAACGTGTATTATGAGTGTTCTTGAGGTTCTTAGGTGCCAAAACGCTTTAACGCATGAATAACACACCACAAGGAGAAACAGAACAATATAACGAAAAATGTGTGTTTTCAGTAGTTCTCACATTGTTAGATACCAAAGCGCAAAATGCTTGTAAAGCATTTTGCTTTATGAGGGAACATATGGGAAACAAAACGACATTACCAGAAATGTTTTCTTCATTGTTTTTTTGAGAAAGTGAGGCACAAAAAAAAAAGAAAAAAAAGTAAATAAAAAAATAAAATTTAGCTTGTATAGAAAAACAAAACATTAAAAAAAAATCTTTATAGTGTTTTACAACTTCCTACGTACCAAAACGATAAAACGCATGCAAAACACACTTTATGCAAAAAAAAAAAAAGTGCCAAAAACAAGAATTTTGAGTGTTTTGAGTTTTTTTACGTAGAAAAAATACTAATATGCATGCAGTGAAATGACATGACAAAGAAATGACGAGAAACGTGAATTATATGTATTTTTTTAAACTTTTTACGTATGAAAACGAAAAATGATTAGCACTTTATGTCGAAAAACTGAGCAACATTACAAAAACGTGTATTTTGAGTGTATTTCACATTCTGACGTACCAAAAGGAAAAAATCCTTGCAAAGCACACTATATGTAGAAAGGAAAGGAAATTTCCAGAAACATGTATTTTCAGTGTTTAAGAGCATGATATGCACCAAAACGTTAAAAAAGCATGGAAATCGATCTATATGAGAATACAAAAAACATTAAGGAAAACGGTTTTTTTAATGTTTTTTGAACAGTATACGTACCAAAACAATAAAACACTTGTAAAATACCCTTTATGGAAAAAAAAAGATAACATTATAAAAAAAAAATTAGAGTGTTTTTCAGTTTGTTACGTACAAAAACGCAAAAATGTATGGAAAATATCTTATATGGGGAAAGAAAAGAACATTACGAGGAACGTGTATTATGTGAGATTTTTTTAGCTTAGGTACGAAACAGAACATTACCAAAAACATGAATTTTGAATGTATTTCACTTAGTTAGGTACCAAAACGCCAAAATGATGAAAAGCACCCTATAATGGGAAAGGAAAATAGATTTTCAGAAAAAGGTGTATTTTGAGTGCTTAAGAACGTGCTTGGCACCAAAATAATAAAAAAGCATGAAAAACACTCTGTGTGAAAACTCTACGGGAAAACAATACATTATCAATAACGTCTCTTTCCAGTATTTTGAGTTAGTTACGTAACAAAACGTTAAAACGCAAGCATAACACTCTATACGAACAAGAGAAAAATAAAAAGTATTTTGAGAGTATCTGAGCATGTTAAGTAAAAAAAAAAAAAAAAAACACTAAAATGCATGGAAAGTACCCTATATTAGAAAACGAAAATATATTACGTGACACATGTAATATGGGTGTTCTTAGTTTTCTTAGTTACAAAAAGATTTAAACGCATCAATAGCATTCTAAATGGAGAGACAGAAAAAAAAAAACATTACCAAAAACGTGTGTTTTGAATATATTTCACATTGTTAGTTACAATAACGCCAAAATATATTTAAAGCACCCTATATTGTGAAAATAAATATTCCTAGTAACATGTCTTTTGAGTGTTTATGAGCGTGTTAGGCACCAAAACGCTAAAAAGCATGCAAAACACCCTATATGGGAAAAGAAAAAAAGGGTCTTTTGAGTGTTTTTAAGCAACTTACCTACCAAAACACTAAAACGCATGTAAAACACCCTTCATGGAGAAACACAATAGCATTACAAGATAAAAAAGCATTATGAGTGTACTTGCGTATATATATATATATATATATATATATATATATATATATATATATATATATATATATATATATATATATATATATATATATATATATATATATATATATATATATATATATATATATATATATATATATATATATATATATATATATATATATATATATATATATATATATATATATATATATATATATATATATATATATATATATATATATATATATATATATATATATATATATATATATATATATATATATATATATATATATACGAGTATATATATATATATATATATTTTTTTTTTTTTTTTTTTTTTTTTTTTATGTAGGAAGGATACTGGCCAAGGGCAACAAAAATCTAATAAAAAAAAATGCCCACTGAAATGCCAGTCCCTAAAAGGGTCAAAGCAGTGGTCAAAAATTGGTGGATAAGTGTCTTGAAACCTCCCTCTTGAAGGAATTCAAGTCATAGGAAGGTGGAAATACAGAAGCAGGCAAGGAGTTCCAGAGTTTACCAGAGAAAGGGATGAATGATTGAGAATACTGGTTAACTCTTGCGTTAGAGAGGTGGACAGAATAGGAGTGAGAGAAAGAAGAAAGTCTTGTGCAGCGAGGCCGCGGAAGGAGGGGAGGCATGCAGTTAGCAAGATCAGAAGAGCAGTTAGCATGAAAATAGCGGTAGAAGACAGCAAGAGATGCAACATTGCGGCGGTGAGAGAGAGGCTGAAGACAGTCAGTTAGAGGAGAGGAGTTGATGAGACGAAAAGCTTTTGATTCCACCCTGTCTAGAACAGCAGTATGAGTGGAACCCCCCCAGACATGTGAAGCATACTCCATACATGGACGAATAAGGCCCTTGTACAGAGTTAGCAGCTGGGGGGGTGAGAAAAACTGGCGGAGACGTCTCAGAACACCTAACTTCATAGAAGCTGTTTTAGCTAGAGATGAGATGTGAAGTTTCCAGTTCAGATTATAAGTAAAGGACAGACCGAGGATGTTCAGTGTAGAAGAGGGGGACAGTTGAGTGTCATTGAAGAAGAGGGGATAGTTGTCTGGAAGATTGTGTCGAGTTGATAGATGGAGGAATTGAGTTTTTGAGGCATTGAACAATACCAAGTTTGCTCTGCCCCAATCAGAAATTTTAGAAAGATCAGAAGTCAGGCGTTCTGTGGCTTCCCTGCGTGATATGTTTACCTCCTGAAGGGTTGGACGTCTATGAAAAGACGTGAAAAAGTGCAGGGTGGTATCATCAGCAAAGGAGTGGATAGGACAAGAAGTTTGGTTTAGAAGATCATTAATGAATAATAAGAAGAGAGTGGGTGACAGGACAGAACCCTGAAGAACACCACTGTTAATAGATTTAGGAGAAGAACAGTGACCGTCTACCACAGCAGCAATAGAACGGTCAGAAAGGAAACTTGAGATGAAGTTACAGAGAGAAGGATAGAAACCGTAGGAGGGTAGTTTGGAAATCAAAGCTTTGTGCCAGACTCTATCAAAAGCTTTTGATATGTCCAAGGCAACAGCAAAAGTTTCACCAAAGTCTCTAAAAGAGGATGACCAAGACTCAGTAAGGAAAGCCAGAAGATCACCAGTAGAGCGGCCTTGACGGAACCCATACTGGCGATCAGATAGAAGGTTGTGAAGTGATAGATGTTTAAGAATCTTCCTGTTGAGGATGGATTCAAAAACTTTAGATAAGCAGGAAATTAAAGCAATAGGACGGTAGTTTGAGGGATTAGAGCGGTCACCCTTTTTAGGAACAGGTTGAATGTAGGCAAACTTCCAGCAAGAAGGAAAGGTAGATGTTGACAGACAGAGCTGAAAGAGTTTGACTAGGCAAGGTGCAAGCACGGAGGCACAGTTTCGGAGAACAATAGGAGGGACCCCATCAGGTCCATAAGCCTTCTGAGGGTTTAGGCCAGCGAGGGCATGGAAAACATCATTACGAAGAATTTTAATACGAGGCATGAAGTAGTCAGAGGGTGGAGGAGAGGGAGGAACAAGCCCAGAATCGTCCAAGGTAGAGTTTTTAGCAAAGGTTTGAGCAAAGAGTTCAGCTTTAGAAATAGATGTGATAGCAGTGGTGCCATCTGGTTGAAGTAGAGGAGGGAAAGAAGAAGAAGCAAAGTTATTGGAGATATTTTTGGCTAGATGCCAGAAATCACGAGGGGAGTTAGATCTTGAAAGGTTTTGACATTTTCTGTTAATGAAGGAGTTTTTGGCTAGTTGGAGAACAGACTTGGCATGGTTCCGGGCAGAAATATAAAGTGCATGAGATTCTGGTGAAGGAAGGCTTAAGTACCTTTTGTGGGCCACCTCTCTATCATGTATAGCACGAGAACAAGCTGTGTTAAACCAAGGTTTAGAAGGTTTAGGACGAGAAAAAGAGTGAGGAATGTACGCCTCCATGCCAGACACTATCACCTCTGTTATGCGCTCAGCACATAAAGACGGGTCTCTGACACGGAAGCAGTAGTCATTCCAAGGAAAATCAGCAAAATACCGCCTCAGGTCCCCCCAACTAGCAGAGGCAAAACGCCAGAGGCACCTTCGCTTAGGGGGATCCTGAGGAGGGATTGGAGTGATAGGACAAGATAAAGATATGAGATTGTGATCGGAGGAGCCCAACGGAGAAGAAAGGGTGACAACATAAGCAGAAGGATTAGAGGTCAGGAAAAGGTCAAGAATGTTGAGCGTATCTCCAAGACGGTCAGGAATACGAGTAGGGTGTTGCACCAATTGCTCTAGGTCATGGAGGATAGCAAAGTTGAAGGCTAGTTCACGAGGATGGTCAGTGAAGGGAGAGGAAAGCCAAAGCTGGTGGTGAACATTGAAGTCTCCAAGAATGGAGATCTCTGCAAAAGGGAAGAGGGTCAGAATGTGCTCCACTTTGGAAGTTAAGTAGTCAAAGAATTTCTTATAGTCAGAGGAGTTAGGAGAGAGGTATACAGCACAGATAAATTTAGTATGAGAATGACTCTGTAGTCGTAGCCAGATGGTGGAAAACTCGGAAGATTCAAGAGCGTGGGCACGAGAGCAGGTTAAGTCATTGCGCACATAAACGCAGCATCCAGCTTTGGATCGAAAATGAGGATAGAGAAAGTAGGAGGGAACAGAAAAGGGGCTACTGTCAGTTGCCTCAGACACCTGAGTTTCGGTGAGGAAAAGAAGATGAGGTTTAGAAGAGGAGAGGTGGTGTTCTACAGATTGAAAATTAGATCTTAGACCGCGAATGTTGCAGAAGTTAATGAAGAAAAAGTTGAGGGGGGTGTCAAGACACTTAGGGTCGTCGAAAGAAAGGCAGTCCGACCTGGGGACATTTATGGTCCCCTCCCCAGATGGGGACTCCGAGGCTGGTGTAGGAGTCGCCATGATTTTAAAATTTTTTGAGTGAAGGGTGTGTGTGTTATTAGGTGCTTGTAGTTTTGTGTGGAGGAAGAGAGTTGTCTTTAGAGGGCAGGCTGTGACTACCCCCTTGTGTTGTGAGACACAAAGGGAAACGTTCAGTGAGGTCACAGCTGGGTTTAATGATAAGTTCACAGCACCCCCTGAACAGTGCTTTAGACCTCACTGGGAGTAATTATCGTTTCGGCAGGTGTCTACTGCCTCCTCCTCATATATATATATATATATATATATATATATATATATATATATATATATATATATATATATATATATATATATATATATATATATATATATATATATATATAAGAATGCACAAAAAATACTATATATGGGAAAACGAAAAGACTTTATGAGAAACATATGATAATAGTGTTTTTGAGCTTCTCAGTTACCAAAACGATAAGACGCATAAATAGCACTCTATATAGAGAAACTGCATAAAATTACCAAAAATGTGCATTTTAAATGTATTTCACTTTGCTAGGTAACAAAACGAAAATATGCAAGCAAAGCATCCAATATTAGGTAAGGAAAAGAGAGATACAATAAAGGGTTTTTGAGTGTTTATGATAACAATTATTGGAAAAAACTCAAAATGAGGAAGAAAAATATATAAAAACATTTCTGTTTATTGTCTTGGAGCTACCTCCGTACCAAAACGCAAAATATCATGCAAAATATCCTTTATGCAGAAACAAAATAACATTAACAAAACCAAATAAATTAATTGTTTTTGAGCTTGTTACGTAGTGAAAAGTTAAAATGCATGAAAAGCACACTATATGGTGAAACGAAAAGACATTACAAGAGAAAATTTTTATGAGTGTTTTTGAAATTCTTACGTATTAAAATGTTTAAAGGTATGAATAGCACTCTATATGGAGGAAGAAGAAAAATACCGCAAATGTGTATTTTGAGTGTTTTTCATATTATAGGTACCAAAACGCCGAAATCTATGCAAGGAAAAAAAATGACATCACCAGAAAAAGTTTCCTGTCAATATTTACTCTTTTTCAGCGCTTTAGGCACCAAAAATCTAAAAAAAAAAAAGCATGTAATTCGCCAAATAAAGTGATACAAAACCACATTACGAAAAACTTTTCGTAATGTCTTTTGACGAGTATTTTGACTGTTTTTAAACTTTTGCGTACAAAACTCTTAAAGGCATACAAAACACACTGCATGGAAAAACATAATAACATTTCCAAAAAAGAGTATTTTGAGTGTTTTTCTTTTTTGTTTGTTACGTAGAAAAACGCCAAAATCCACACAAAGTTCTTTATATGAAAAAATAAAAGATATTAAGAGAAACGTATATTATGAGAGTTTTTCACCTTGTTAAGAAGCAAAATCATAAAACTCATGAATAGTACTCTACATAGAGAAACATATGAATATTTTCCAAAACGTGTATTTTAAGTGTTTTTTTTTTTTTTAATATTAATAGGTATCAAAACACCGAAAAGCTTGCAAAGCCCCATATATATGGGAAATGAAATGACATTACAAGATTTGTGTCTTCTAGGGTTTTTGAACGTAGTAGGCACCAAAACGCAAAAAAGCATGAAAATTAACCTATATGTGAATAAAAGACATCACGAAAAACGAGTCTTTTTGAGTGTTTTCAACTTATTACGCAAAAAAAATACACTAAAACGCATATAAAACACCCTTTATGGAGAAAGAGAATAACTTAACAAAAAAAAAATGTTTTAAGTGTTTTTTGATCTGATTACGTAGAAAAACGCCAAAATACAGGCAAAGTACCCTATATATGGAATCGAAAAGACTTAAGGAAAAACGTTTTGAGTTTCTTTGGTACCAAAACGCTAAAAGGCATGAATAGCAGTCTATATGGAGAAACCGGACATTACAAAAAAAGTAATTTTTGAGTGTATTTCTCATTGTTAGGTACAAAAGCGCCAAAATACATGCAATGCACC
Organism: Scylla paramamosain; assembly: GCF_035594125.1. Lineage (NCBI taxonomy): Eukaryota > Metazoa > Arthropoda > Malacostraca > Decapoda > Portunidae > Scylla > Scylla paramamosain. Next base: position 2,712,457 of record NC_087188.1, read on the forward strand.
CTGTATGTGAAAGTGAGCGATATATATATATATATATATATATATATATATATATATATATATATATATATATATATATATATATATATATATATATATATATATATATGTCAAAATGCTTTCAAAGCGCCCTATACGGGGAAACAAAACATTAACAGAAAAGCGTTTTTGAGTGTTTTTGTTCGTGTTAGTCATCCTGTCGCTTGAAAGCATGGAATTCACCTCATATGGGAATACAGAACATTACGAAAAATGTTTCTTTTGAGTTTTTTTTTTTTACTTTTAACGTACCAAACGATAAAACGCATGCAAAACACCCTTTAAGAAAAAAAAAACTAAATAACATTACTAAAACTAGCATTTTCAGTTTTTTTTTCAGAAAAACGCCAAAATGCAAGCAAAATACCCTATATGGGGAAACGAAAGGATATTACCAAAGACGTGTATTATGAATGTTTTTGAGCTTATTAGGCACCAAAACGCTAAAATGCATTAATAGTTATTTGGACAAACAGAGCAACATTACCAAAAACGTGTGTTTTAAGTGTAAATGCCAAAATGCATGGAAAGCACCCTATATGGGGAAATGAAACGGGAATTCAAGAAAAGTGTCATTTGACTGTTTATGAGCATGTTAGACACTAAAATGCTAAAAAGCTTAGAAACACCCTATATTGGATTAAAAGATAAAATTACGAAAAACGAGTTTTTTGAGTGTTTTTTTTTTTTTTTTTTTACTTTTTACGTACCAAAAATCTAAATTGCATGCAAAACATCCTGTATGAAGTGTCAGAATAAGATACCAAAAAAAAGAGTATTTTGTGTACAAAATCTTACGTACAAAAAAACGCAAAAAAAAAAAAAAAAATGCATGTAATGTAAACTATATAGGGAAACAAAAAGACGTGTATTATGAGTGAGCTTTTTAGTTATCAGTATGATAAAACACATGATTAACACTTAATATCGAGATACAGAACATTACCAAAATCGTGTATTTTAAGTGTTTTTCACATTATTAGGTACCAAAGATCCAAAATGCTTACAAAGCCCCATATATGGGAAAAAAAAAACATTTTGAAAAATGTTTCCTTTGAGTGTTTATAAACGTGTTAGGCACCAAATCTCTAAAACTGCACCATATGTTGGGAAACAAAACAACTTTACAAAGAAAAAAAGTGCTTTGAGTGTTCTGAGCTACTTACGTAATAAAACGCTAAAATCCTTGAAGGAGAATAATAATATCAAAAATAAGCATTTTCAGCTTTTTACGAAAAAAAAACGTCAAAATGCAAAGAAAATACCCTATATAGGGAAACGAAAGAACATTACGATAAACGCTTACTATGAGTGTTTTTTTTTCGGTATCTTAGGTACCAGAACTCAAAAACGCACAAATAGAAATTTATATGGAGAAAGAAAACAAAATTACCAAAGAACGTGTATTTTCAGGGCATTTCACATTGTTAGGTACCAAATAACCAAAATTATTTCAGATTATTCTATATAAGGAAAGCAAACAAAATTTCGGGAAACATGTTCCTTAAGTATATTCAGCCCTAAGACGCTAAAAAGCAGGGAAAGCACACTTCATGGGAAAACAAAACATTACCAAAATACCTTTCTTTTCAGTGTTTTGAGCTACTTACGAAAACGCTAAAATGCAAAAAAATCACCCTTCATGGGGAAACTTTAAAATTACAAAAAAAAAAAGGATTATTTGCGTTTTTAATCTTGTTACGTATAAAATACAAAATGCATTGAAAGTATATTGTAGAGAGAAACGAAATAAAACATTAAGATAATTTTGCATTACGAGTATTTTTTTTTACTTTTTAGATGCCAAAATGCTAAAAAGGCATGGATACCACTCTATATGGAGAAAAACAGAACCTTACCAAAAAAAACTGTATTTCTAGTGTTTCTTTTTCACATTATTAGAAACCAAAACGCCAAAATTTATACAAAGCCACCTATATGGGGAAACGAAATGACATTACCAGGAACGTGTCTTTTGAGTGTTCTTGAGAGTGGTAGGCATCAAAAACGCTATAAAGAATAAAGTTCACCCTATATAGGAATACAATACATTATTACGAAAATACATGTCTTTTAACTGTTTTTTTTTTCTTTTTTTTTATGTAAGAAGGACACAGGCCAAGGGCAACAAAAATCAATAAAAAAAAAATGCCCACTGAAATGCCAGTCCCGTAAAAGGTTCAAGGCAGTGGTCAAAAATTGGTGGATAAGTGTCTTGAAACCTCCCTCTTGAAGGAATTCAAGTCATAGGAAGGTGGAAATAGAGAAGCAGGCAGGGAGTTCCAGAGTTTACCAGAGAAAGGGATGAATGACTGAGAATACTGGTTAACTCTTGCGTTAGAGAGGTGGACAGAATAGGGGTGAGAGAAAGAAGAAAGTCTTGTGCAGCGAGGCCGCGGAAGGAAGGGAGGCATGCAGTTAGCAAGATCAGAAGAGCAGTTAGCATGAAAATAGCGCTAGAAGACAGCTAGATATGCAACATTGCGGCGGTGAGAGAGAGAGGCTGAAGACAGTCAGTTAGAGGAGAGGAGTTGATGAGACGAAAAGCTTTTGATTCCACCCTGTCTAGAAGAGCAGTATGAGTGAAACCCCCCCAGACATGTGAAGCATACTCCATACATGGACGGATAAGGCCCTTGTACAGATGTACAGAGTTAGCAGCTGGGGGGGTGAGAAAAACTGGCGGAGACGTCCCAGAGCACCTAACTTCATAGAAGCTGTTTTAGCTAGAGATGAGATGTGAAGTTTCCAGTTCAAGTTATAAGTAAAGGACAGACTGATGATGTTCAGTGTAGAAGAGGGGGACAGTTGAGTGTCATTGAAGAAGAGGGGATTGTTGTCTGGAAGGTTGTGTCGAGTTGATAGATGGAGGAATTGAGTTTTTGAGGCATTGAACAATACCAAGTTTGCTCTGCCCCAATCAGAAATTTTAGAAAGATCAGAAGTCAGGCGTTCTGTGGCTTCCCTGCGTGATATGTTTACCTCCTGAAGGGTTGGACGTCTATGAAAAGACGTGGAAAAGTGCAGGGTGGTATCATCAGCGTAGGAGTGGATAGGACAAGAAGATTGGTTTAGAAGATCATTAATGAATAATAAGAAGAGAGTTGGTGACAGGACAGAACCCTGAGGAACACCATTGTTAATAGATTTAGGAGAAGAACAGTGACCGTCTACCACAGCAGCAATAGAACGGTTAGAAAGGAAACTTGAGATGAAGTTACAGAGAGAAGGATAGAAACCGTAGGAGGGTAGTTTGGAAATCAAAGCTTTGTGCCAGACTCTATCAAAAGCTTTTGATATGTCCAAGGCAACAGCAAAAGTTTCACCAAAATCTCTAAAAGAGGATGACCAAGATTCAGTAAGGAAAGCCAGAAGATCACCAGTAGAGCGGCCTTGACGGAACCCATACTGGCGATCAGATAGAAGGTTGTGAAGTGATAGAAGTTTAAGAATCTTCCTGTTAATGATAGAGTCAAAAACTTTAGATAGGCAGGAAATTGAGGGATTAGAACGGTCACCCGTTTTAGGAATAGGTTGAATATAGGCAAACTTCCAGCAAGAAGGAAAGGTAGATGTTGACAGACAGAGCTGAAAGAGTTTGACTAGGCAAGGTGCAAGCACGGAGGCACAGTTTCGGAGAACAATAGGAGGGACCTCATCAGATCCATAAGCCTTCCGAGGGTTTAGGCCAGCGAGGGCATGGAAAACATCATTGCGAAGAATTTTAATACGTGGCATGAAGTAGTCAGAGGGTGGAGGAGAGGGAGGAACAAGCCCAGAATCGTCCAAGGTAGCGTTTTTAGCAAAGGTTTGAGCAAAGAGTTCAGCTTTAGAAAGAGATGTGATAGCAGTGGTGCCATCTGGTTGAAGTAGTGGAGGGAAAGAAGAAGCAAGGTTATTGGAGATATTTTTGGCTAGATGCCAGAAATCACGAGGGGAGTTAGATCTTGAAAGGTTTTGACATTTTCTGTTAATGAAGGAGTTTTTGGTTAGTTGGAGAACAGACTTGGCATGGTTCCGGGCAGAAATATAAAGTGCATGAGATTCTGGTGATGGAAGGCTTAAGTACCTTTTGTGGGCCACCTCTCTATCATGTATAGCACGAGAACAAGCTGTCTTAAACCAAGGTTTAGAAGGTTTAGGACGAGAAAAAGAGTGAGGAATGTACGCCTTTATGCCAGACACTATCACCTCTGTTATGCGCTCAGCACACAAAGACGGGTCTCTGACATGGAAGCAGTAGTCATTCCAAGAAAAATCAGCAAAATACCTCCTCAGGTCCCCCCAACTGGCAGAGGCAAAACGCCAGAGGCACCTTGACTTAGGGGGATCCTGAGGAGGGATTGGAATGATAGGACAAGATAAGGATATGAGATTGTGATCAGAGGAGCCCAACAGAGAAAAAAGGGTGACAGCATAAGCAGAAGGATTAGAGGTCAGGAAAAGGTCAAGAATGTTTAGCGTATCTCCAAGACGGTCAGGAATGCGAGTAGGGTGTTGCAGCAATTGTTCTAGGTCATGGAGGATAGCAAAGTTGTAGGCTAGTTCACCAGGATGGTCAGTGAAGGGAGAGGAAAGCCAAAGCTGGTGGTGAACATTGAAGTCTCCAAGAATGGAGATCTCTGCAAAAGGGAAGAGGGTCAGAATGTGCTCCACTTTGGAAGTTAAGTAGTCAAAGAATTTCTTATAGTCAGAGGAGTTAGGAGAGAGGTATACAGCACAGATAAATTTAGTATGAGAGTGAATCTGTAGTCGTACCCAGATGGTGCAAAAACTCGGAAGATTCAAGAGCTTGGGCACAAGAGCAGGTTAAGTCATTGCGCACATAAACGCAGCATCCAGCTTTGGATCGAAAATGAGGATAGAGAAAGTAGGAGGAAACAGAAAAGGGGCTACTGTCAGTTGCCTCAGACACCTGAGTTTCAGTGAGGAAAGGAAGATGAGGTTTAGAAGAGGAGAGGTGGTGTTCTACAGATTGAAAATTAGATCTTAGACCGCGAATGTTGCAGAAGTTAATGAAGAAAAAGTTAAGGGGGGTGTCAAGACACTTAGGGTCGTCGACAGAAAGGCAGTCCGACCTGGGGACATTTATGGTCCCCTCCCCAGATGGGGACTCCGAGGCTGGTGTAGGAGTCGCCATGATGATTTTAAAATTTTTGAGTGAAGGGTGTGGGTGTTATTAGGTGCTTGTAGTTTTGTGTGGAGGAAGAGAGTTGTCTTTAGAGGGTAGGCTGTGACTGCCCCCTTGTGTTGTGAGACACAAAGGGAAACGTTCAGTGAGTTCACAGCTGGGTTTAATGATAAGTTCACAGCACCCCCTGAACAGTGCTTTAGACCTCCCTGGGAGTAATTATCGTTTCGGCAGGTGTCTACTGCCTCCTCCTGGCTTACGTACCAAAACGCTAAAAACGCATGCTAAACATATTTTATGAAAAAAAAATGACTAAAAAACATAATTTTAGTGGTTTTGAGATTTAAGAACAAAAACGCTAAGATGCATCCAAACTACAATGTTTATGTAAACAAAAGGACATTACAAGAGCCATGTATTAAGAGTGTTTTTCAGCTTGTTAGGTACCAAATCGATAAAACACATCCACAGTACTGTATATGGAGAAACTAAATAACATTAACAATATTTTTTTTTTTCAGTGTATTTCACATCGTTCGGAACCAAAGCGCCAAAATGTATGGAAAGCGCGCTATATGAGGAAAAAAATGTTCGAGAAACATGCTTGTTGAGAGTTTATTAGCGTGTTAGGCACTAAAAAGCATGGAAATCACCCTATATGCGAAAACAAAACAACATTACTAAGGCATCTCTTTTCATTGTTTTTGAGCTACTTTCGTACCAAAACGCTAAAACGCATGGAAAACATCTTTTCTCGAGAAACAGAATAATATTACCAGAAACATGTAATGTGATTGTTAATGAGTTTTTATGTTCAAAAACGCCAAAATGCATGCAAAGTACCCTATATGGTGAAGGGTAAAGACATTACAAGATGCGCATATTAGGAGTGTTTTTGAGCTTCTTAGGTATGATAACGCTAAAAAAAAAAACGGAAACGAAGACATTACTAGAAACGCGTGTTATGAGATTTTTTAGGCTTCTTAGGTACCAAATGCTAAAACAGAAGAATATCACTCTACATCAAGAAACAGTTCAATTTACCAAAAAAGTGACTTTTGAGTGTTTTTTTTAGCGTGTTACGTACAAAAACGCCAAATTGCATGCAAAGTAACCTATATGGAAAACAAATAGTTATTACAAGAAACGTATATTACAAGAGTACCAAGACACTAAAACGAGTAAAAAAAACACTCTATATGGAGAAACAGAAAAACTTTACTAAAAACGTGTCTTTTGAGTTTTTATCACCTTCTTAGGTATCAAAACTCCTAGACGTATGCAAAGCACGTAATTTGAAGAACAGAACAAAGTTACCAAAGACGTGTATTGTGAGTGACTTTGAGCTCGTTACATACCAAAACTTCACAGTGCATGCAAGTCACTCAAAATATGGAAAGGAAGACATTTTGAGAAACGCTTTATAATATTTTTTTTTGTTTTGTCCTCTTAGTTAATAAATCGCAAAAACGCGTTAACATCACTCTATAAGAAGAAACAGAACATCACCAAAAACATATTTTTATTTTTTTTCTTATTATTTTTACCAATACTCGAAAATCCATGAAAAGCATTCGGAAACAAAACGGCATTATCAGAAACGTGTTTTTAAGTGTTTTCGAGTGTTTTAGTTACCAAAACACTAAAATACATGGAAAGCACCCTACATTGGAATATAAAATAATATTACCGAAAAAATTTTCTTTTGACTGTTTTTGAACTTCTTATGTACAAAACCACTAAAATGCATACAAAAAACCCTTTATGAAGAAAAAAGAGTAACTACCAAAAATGTGTATTTTGAGTGTTTTATTTATTTTTTTTATGCTTTTTAGGTACAATAACGGCAAACTGCATGCATAGTACCCTATATGGTAAAACAAAACGTGATTATCAGAAATTTGTATTATGAGTGTTTTTGACCTTAGGTAACTAAACGCAAAAACGCGTGAATAGCACTATATATGTAGAAACTAAACAACAATAAAAAAACTTGTGTTTTTGGTATTTTTTTACATTATTAGTTACCAAAACGCCATCATAATTAATGCAAAGTGCTTTTTATAGACAATGGAATCGACATTACTTGAAATGTGCTTTTTCAATGTTTTACTGCGTTTTAGGCAACAGAACGCTAAAATGATGGAAAATACTCTATACTGAAATACAAAACAACATTACCATAAACGCGTCCTTTAAATGTTTTTTGAGCTTCTTACGTACAAAATAAAAAAAAACGATAAAATGCATGTAAAGTATCCTACATGGAAAACGAAATATAACAAGGAACATGCATTACACATGTTTTTCAATATCTTAGGTAACAAAACGCTAAAACACGTGAAACAGAACAATCTTGCAAAAAATGTCTGTTTCAAGTGTTTTTTAGAATAGTTATGTACCAAAACCCAAAAATGAAGGTAAAACACTATATGGGGAAACGAAAGGAGATGACGAGAAATGTGTATTGTGATTTTTTTGGGGGCTTCTTAAGTACCAAAAGTCTAAGATGCGTCAATACCACTTTATAAGGAGGAACAAAACATTACCAAAAACGTTTTTTTTTTTTTTTTTTATATGGGGTAACAAAACGATATTTCTTGAAACATGTCTTCTTACTGTTTTTGATCCTGTTAGGTACCAAAATGCTAAAATGCACGGAAAGCAATATTGGACTACAAAACTACATAACGAAAAGCGTGTGTTTTGAGTGTTTTTCAGTTTCTTTCATAACAAAACACTAAAATGTTCTTTCTGCAGAAACAGATTAACATTACCAATAGTATGAATTTCGAGTGTTTTTGAGCTTGGGTAGAGAAACAGGAAAATTAAGTACCTTAATTGGTGAAAAAAAGCAATATTACCGGAAACGTGGATTATAAGAGTTTTTGACATTCCCAGGTAACAAAATGCTAAAATGTGTGAATGGCACTCCATATTTAGAAACTGATCAACATTACCAAAAACGTATTTTGAGTATTTTTTTACAATGATAGGTACCAAACCCCCAAAATCCATACAACGCATATCACATGAGGAAACGAAAGGACATAACCAGAAAGGTGTCTTTTTAGTGTTTTTAGTGTTTTAGGCACCAAAACGCCAAAATTCATAGAATGTACCCGTATTGGGATATAAAACAGCAATACGAAAAATATGTTTTTTGAGTGTTTCGTGTTTTTTTTTTTTTTAGATTCTTATGCATTACGTTATACATTACGCTTAAAAAAAAAAAAACATGCGATTATTTTTTTTATTGAGAAACAAAATAGCATTACTAAAAACGTGTATTTTCAATATTTTGAGTATGTTAGGTAAAAAGAAAATTAATTGAAAGTTTAAAAAATTCATTTAAATTCATTTAAAAAATGAAACGATATTAGAAGAAACGTGTATTATTAGTGTTCCTTAGTTTCTTAAGTTCCAAAACACTTAAAAGCGTGAATACCACTTTTTTTTTTTGTGAAGAAAAAGAAAACCGCATTACCAAAAATGTCTGTTTTGAGATCTTTTTCCATTGTTAGGTACTAAAAGGCCAAAATAAATGCAAAGTACCCTATATGGGGAAAGGAAAGGACATTACGAGAAATGTGTATTATCAGTGGTTTTCAGATTCTTAGGTAGCAACTTTAAAACGCGTGAATAGCACTGTATATGGAAAAACAGAACATTACTAAAAACGTTTACTTTAAGTGTTTTTCACTTTGTTAGGTTCCAAAACGTTAAAATGCATGCAAGGAACTCTATATGGTGAAAAAAAATATGACAAGAGACATGTCATTTGTGTGTTTTTAGCGTGTTAGGCAGCAAAACGTTAAAAAGCATAAAAACGATCCTATATGGGAATACAACTGCTATATAGAATGAACTCTATATAGCACAAAACACTAAAACACATAAATAACACTCTATATATGAAAATAGAATAAATTACCAAAAGCGTGGATTTTCAGAGTATTTCACAGTGTTAAGTATCAAAACTGCAAAATGCATGCAAAGCACCCTCTACACGAAAAAGAACCGACATTTCCAGAAACGTGTCTTTTGAGTGTGCATGATCTTGTTAGGTACCATCACGCTAAGGAGCAGGTAAAGCAACCTATATGGGAAAACAAAACATTATCAAAAACGTGTCTTTTGAGAGTTTTGAAGCTCTTAACTAACGAAACACTAAAACGGACGAAAATACACAGTTGATGCAGAATCACATTAACTTTACCGAAAACGTTTGAGTGTTTTTTGAGCTTGTTACATACAAAAACGGAAAAATACTTGGAAATGAAAGAACATTGCGAGAAACATATATAATATGTGTTTTATAGCTTTTTAGGTTTTAGGTACCAAAACGCTAAAACGTATGAAGAGCATTTTATAACATTGTTTGGAACCAAAACGTGAAAATGCATAAAAAGCACGCTATATCGGGAAAGTAAACGAGATTTCAAGAAACGTTTATTTTTTGGTGTTTCTAAGTGTGCTAGTCACCAAAACGATCAAAAGCATAAAAAAAAGCACCTCTCTGAGAAAACAAAACATTACCAAAAACTCCTCTTTCACTGTATTAAATCTAGTTACGTACCAAAACACTAAAATGCATGCAATGAAAAACCAGAACAACATTATAAAAAATATGTATTTTGAGTGTATTTCACATTGTTAGGTATCAAAATGCCAAAATCCATGGAAAATAAATAATATTTACAGATTTATGTCTTTTTTCTGAGTATGATATGCACCAAAGCGCTAAAAAAAAAAAAAGCATGGAAAGCCCTTTATATCGGAAAACAAAACTAGTGTCTTTTTAGTGTTTTTGAACGTGTTAAACACCCAAATGCTTAAAAGAATGGAAATAACCCTATAAGGGTATACAACAAAAACATTACGAAATAAGTGCCTTTTGAGTCTCCTTTGAACTTCTTACGTACCATAACGCTAAAACGCATGCAAAACACCATTTATGGAGAAAAACAATAACCCTAACAAAAAAAACACGTTTTTTGAGATTTCATTGATTTTCTTAATACAAAAACGCTAAAAAAATCCATTCTAAGTACCCTATTTGGGAAAAAGAGAGGACATTACAAGAGACGTGTATTATGAGCTTGAACTCATTAATAGCATTCTTTAAGGAGAAACAGAACAATATTATGAAAATCGTGTATTATGAGTTTTTTTTCACATTCTTAGGAACAATACGCCAAAATGAAGGAAAATTACCATCTAAGAAAAAAAAAAAGACATTCCCAAAAAAATACGTCTTTAAAGTGTTTAGGCACCAAAACACTAAACAGCATATAAAACATTTTTTTTTTTTTTATGGTAAAGCAAAACAACATCAACAAAAACATCTTTCAGTGTTTTTCACCTACTTATCTACCAAATCGCCAAAGCTCATGGTAAAATAGTTTAATTTCACCAAAAACGTGTGTTTTGAGTGTTTTGAGCTTGTTATGTATAAAAACAATAAAATGCATGTAAAATATTCTATATAAGGAAAAGAAAAGACATTACGAGAAACGTGTATTATATGAGTTTTTGAGCTACTTAAGTTCCATCCTGCTAAAACGCACGAATCACACTCTATATATATATATATATATATATATATATATATATATATATATATATATATATATATATATATATATATATATATATATATATATATATATATATATATATATATATATATATATATATATTAAGATAAACGCGTCTGTTGAGTATTTTGAACTTTTTGGATTTGAAAAAAAGGAAAATCCATGGAAAACACCATTTACAAAAGAAACAAAATAACTTTACCCAAAATAAGTTTTTTTGGAGTGCTTTTGAGCTTCTTATGTAAAAGATCGAGAAAATGCATGCTAAATACGCTTAATGGGGAGTCGAAAAGATTTTACGAGAAACGTTTATAATGACTGTTTTTTAATCTTCTTAGATACCAAAACGCGAAAACGAATTAATACCACTCTATAAGGAAAAACAAAACAACATAAAAAAAAATTGTTTCGAGTGTTTTCACATTGTTAAAAACCAAATCGTCAAAATATTTACAAAGATCACTATATGGAGAAACGAATCGACATTACTAGAAACGTGTCTTTTGAGTCTCAGGTCAGGGTTCCTAGTGAACGGACGTGTTTAGTGAGCAGTGACCTGACGCTAATATAGCTGGCCTTGTGTTGCTGAGTCGAGAGGTTGTGTTAGTTCTCCTGTTCTCGAGGCCTTCGTTGCGAAGGTCTCAGAGGTGGAGGCTGAGTTCCATCGAAGGATCTCGGAGGTGCAGGCTGAGTTTCGTGAGAGGATCTCAGACCTGCAGGCTGAGTTCTATGAGAGGATCTCAGCACCTGTGGGAGGGTCGTGCCCCACCGTCACCTTACCTAGTAAGGCGACGGAGGAGCAGTGGTCGGTTGTGTGCAGGGGAGCCAAGAGGGTGAAGGTGCTCAGGGCACCTTCCGTGGAGACGAAGAATCCCTTCAATGTGCTGGAGGAGGGGAAGGAGAAGGAGGTGGACAGGGCTGGAGGAGGCAAGAACGAGGGGGCAGATGCAGTTACCCTGCCCCAAGGTAGAGTGCTTGTGTTTGGTGATAGTCAGGTTAGGCACTTAGATAGTGCGTTCTGTGCTAGGGATAGGAAGCGTAGGTCGAGGGTGTGTTTGCCGGGGGCCGGGATAGGGAAGGTAGCTGATAGGCTAGACACGTGCTTGGAAAAAGATGGGACCAAGCCCATTGTTTTTCTCAGTGCGGGAGGGAATGACCTTCGTAAGGTCAGGAGTGAGGAGCTTATCAGGAGGTTTCGACAGGCTTTGGACAGGATTAGGGACAAGGGTGGGATCCCCGTGGTATGTGGTGTCTTGCCGAGGAGGGGAGTTGGTGCTGAGTGGCTGTCCAGGGCTATTACAGTGAATCGCAGGCTCGCGAATCATTGTAGGAGTAATGGATGGACGTTCATCAACTTTTTGGCAGGGACACCTTGTACGCCAGGGATGGAGTGCATTTGTCACGCCAGGGTGTTCGTGTTTTGGCCGAAACACTCGAGCGGGAGGTAACTGCACTCCAGCACTTTTTTCGTTAGTCGGGAGGGAAGAAGGGATAGTGAGGAGAAGGCAAGGGGCAAATTAGTTAAATCTAGAAAGGAAGCTAGCTTAGGGATGGTGAGAAATAGCTTAAGTGTTTACTACACAAATTGTAGAAGTATTCTGAATAAAATAGACTTGCTTAGAGGAATAGCGAGTGTAGAGAAATTTGATATCATTGCTTTAACTGAAACTTGGTTAGATATGTCAGGAAAAGTATTTAATCCAGAGGTTAAGATAGATGGGTATACAATGTTCTATAAAGATAGAGAAAACAGGAGAGGAGGAGGTGTCGCATTATACGTTAGGGACACATTACAGTGCTGTATGAACAATAGAATTAAAACAGATAACAAAGCAGAGTCGATATGGGTAGATATTAAGGAAGGATCGCAGTCAGTAGTACTAGGGGTAGTTTACAGACCACCGACCAGTACAGAGGAAATTAACACCTCACTGTGGCAGGAATTAAATAGAGCAGGCAGGTACAGTCAGGTATGTGTGGTAGGAGATTTTAATTTTAGGAATATCGACTGGAGTCTGATTGTGGGTAACAAGGAAGCAGAGGAATTCCTTAAGGTAATTCAGGATAATTTTTTAAAACAGGTAGTCGTAGAACCCACAAGGGGGAATAATATTCTAGATTTAATTCTTACTAACAGGGAGGAAGCAGTCACGCAGGTAGAGGTTGGAGGACAGCTAGGTAACAGTGACCATAGGGAAATTAGGTACAATCTAGAATGGGAAGAAACTGTTAGAAATAAAAACACTAGTAAAATACCTGACTTTAGGAGAGCAGATTTTGAAGAATTAAAAAGGTACCTCCAAGGAGTGGACTGGCAAAGGATGCAGGGTGAGGTCAGGTCAGGGACGGAGTTCAGAGAGATAAGGCAGGATGAGGGAGGTGAGGTGAGGCTCCAGAAGGGAGGAGGAAAGAGGAAGGGGGGAGATAGGTGTGAGTATGTTGGAATGTCAGGTCATGCTGAAATGAGAGAGGTAAGGTCGAGGCGAGTTGATGAGGGAGGGGAGAGGATGGTAGGGAACGAGATGAGGAGATTAGGTGAAGTAAATGTAGATGAATTGTATAAATATTTCGTAGATAAAGTTCATACAGGTCAGTTAGCAAATATCCCGTATAAAACAATAATATCACAAAAAAATGACCCTAAATGGATGACTGCTAGGTTAAAGCATTATATAGGGCGTAAGAGAAGTATATATAAGAGATTAAAGGCAGGTGAGGAAGTTTTAAGGACACAGTATAATGAATTAGTTAGAAAAGTCAGGAAGTTAACGAGGAAAGCTAAGGACAATTATGAATTAAAGGTAGCCAGCCAGGCGAAGACGGACCCCAAGGGATTTTATCAGGTATACAGGACGAAAAATAAGGATACTGTAGGTCCATTAAAGGCAGCAGATGGGGAGCTGGTCAGTTCTGGGGAGGAGATTAGTAAACTTCTGAATGATTATTTTTTAACTGTCTTCACTCAGGAAAACATGCAGGATATGCCAGATAGTGAGCAGGTGTTTAGAGCAGATGAGTATGAGAAGCTGACGGATATTTCCATAACTAGGGATATAGTGGAGCAGGAGATAGATAGGCTAAAAAAGTTCAAGTCACCAGGACCTGATGAAATATATCCCAGAGTACTGAAGGAATGTAAAAAGATTATTAGTGAGCCTTTAGTTTCTGTCTTTAGGAAATCACTGGAGTCGGGTGAGGTACCAGTAATGTGGAGGCAGGCTAATGTAGTACCCATCTTTAAGAAAGGGGATAAAACTTTAGCGTCTAATTATAGACCTGTCAGCTTAACTTCAGTTGTAGGTAAAATGTTAGAGTCAATAATAGACAGGAACATTAGGGAACATTTAGACAAACATAACTTGATAAATCAGTCACAGCATGGCTTCACGAAGGGGAAGTCTTGCCTGACAAACTTGTTAAGTTTTTACAGTAAGGTGTACGAGGCAGTAGATAATGGTGATAGTTATGATATCTTATATCTGGACTTTAGTAAAGCATTCGACAAGGTGCCCCATCAAAGGCTCCTGAGAAAGGTTAGGGCGCACGGGATAGATGGGAGGGTGTTAGGTTGAATAGGGTCATGGCTTGGTAACAGGCGACAGAGAGTGCTAATAAACGGCTCGAAATCCGAGTGGGGTCATGTCATTAGTGGGGTGCCACAGGGATCAGTATTAGGGCCATTATTATTTCTAATATATATCAATGACTTGGATAGTGGAATTAGTAGCGATGTTAGTAAATTTGCGGATGACACAAAGATAGGTAGATTAATTAGGTCAGAAGCGGATGCCATCGCCTTGCAGACAGACTTAGATAGAATGAATGAATGGACGGATAGATGGCAAATGCAATTTAATATCAATAAATGCAAAGTGCTTAGCGTAGGTAGAGGAAACCCACACAATAGGTACACATTAAACACCCAAACTCTGGTAGGTGCAGGGTACGAGAAAGATTTAGGAGTTATAGTTAGCTCTGAACTCCGTTTAGGGAAACAATGCATAGAAGCCAGAAACAAGGCAAATAGGGTACTAGGATTCATTTTTAGGAGTGTTAAAAGTAGAAGGCCGGAAGTAATATTAAAATTATACTTGGCGCTGGTCAGACCTCATCTAGACTACGCTGTGTAATTCTGGTCCCCACATTACAGGAAAGATATAGGTCTATTAGAATCAGTACAGAGGAGAATGACTAAAAGGATACAGGGGATGAGGAGTATTCCTTACGAAGCGAGGTTGAAGCGGTTAAATTTACATTCTCTAGAGAGACGTAGGTTAAGAGGGGACCTGATAGAAGTCTTTAAGTGGTATAAGGGTTATAACAAGGGAGATGTAAGCAAAATTCTTAGGATCAGCAACCAGGGTAGAACAAGAAATAACGGGTTCAAGCTTGAAAAATTTAGGTTTAGGAAGGAGATAGGAAAAAATTGGTTCTCAAATAGAGTGGTAGATGAGTGGAACGGACTCAGTAATCATGTAGTTAGTGCTAGGACACTAGAGAGCTTTAAGAGAAGATTAGACAAGTGTATGGATGGGGATAACAGATGGAAATAGGTAGGAGTGTTTCATACAGGGACTGCCACGTGTAAGGATGGTCGCTTCTTGCAGCTTCCCTTATTTCTTATGTTCTTCTGTTCTTATGAGTGTTTTTAAGTGTACTAAGCACAAAAACGCTAAAAGACATATAAATGACGGTATATGGGGATACAAAATATTACAAAAAACGTGTCTTTTGAGTGTTTTTGAACTTCTTATGTACCAAGACGGTAAAAATGCATGCAAAACCTCATTTATCAAGAAACAGAATATTATTACCAAAAATAAGTATTTTAAGTATTTTTTATCTCGTTATCAAGAAAACCCCAAATGCATTTAAAGTATCCTAAATGAGAAACGAAAAGACATTACGAGAAACGTCTTATGAGCGTTTTTGAGCTTCTTAGTTACCAAATTGTGAAAAGGCGTTGAAAGCACTGTATATAGAGGAACAGTACAATATTACTATAAAGTGTATTTTGCGTGTTTTTAACACTGTTGGGTACCAAAACGCCATAATGTATTCAAATGCCCTTATACATGTATGGGGAATTGTTTTTCACACTGCTAGACACCAAAGCGCTAAAATGAATGGAAAGCAACGTATTTGTGGAAAGGAAACGACACATCTTTGTCTTTTGTTTTTCTGAGAGTGTTACCCATCAAAATGCTAAAAATCACGGAATGCAGTTTATATGGAAAACGAAATATTACCAAAAAACGTCTCTTTTTAGCTTTTTTTGAGCTACTTACGTATCAAAACGAGATTTCCAGAAACGTGCCTTATGCTTATGAATATGCTAGTCACAAAAACGCTAGAAAAGTATGGAAAGCACCCTATATGGGAAAACCAAACAACTTTAACAAAAACGTCCCTTGTTAGCGTTTATGAGCTTCTTACGTATCAAAACACTAAAATGCATGGAAAACACCTTTTACGGAGAAATATAATAACTTTACCAGAAACAAGTATTTTCAGTGTTTTTAAGTTTTTTTTTATCCGTAGAAAAAGAGAAAATGTTTGCAAAGTATCATATAAGGGGAAACGAAAAGACATTACGAGGAAAGTGTATTGTGAGTTTTCTGAGCTTTCTAAGTACCAAAACGCTAAAACGCATGAATAGCACCCTATATGGAAAAATAGAACGACATTAACAAAAACGTGTATTCTGAGTGATTTTCAAATTCTTAGGGAGCAATACGCCAAAATGCATCTAAACCCTTTTATATGTAGAAAGGAAACGAAATTACAAGAAATATGTCTTTTATTTTATTTTTTTTTAATTGTTTAAGACACCAAAACGGTGAAAACCATGAAGATCACCCTGTAAGGATATAGAAAGCAACATTAAGAAAAATAAAGTATCCTTTGATTGTTTATAAACTTTTTTCGCACCAAAACGCTAAAACGCATAGAAAACTCCCTTTATGGTGGAAAAAGTAATAATATTTCCAAAAACAAACATTTTAGTGTTTTTAACTTGTTACGTAAGAAGAACTTATGTTCCAACACGATAATGCGTATGGAAAACGCCATTTATTGAAAAACACAATGACTACGAAAATCGTGTTTTTAACTTATTACGTAAGAAAACAGGGTTATTAAGCTACTTATGTACCAAAACGATAATACGTATGGAAAACGCCATTTATTGAAAGCATTGACTACGAAAATCGTGTATTTTACGTGTCTTATGCCAAATTGCATGGAAAGTACTTCATTTAGAGAAACAAAAAAACATTATGAGAAACGTGTATCATGTGTGTTTTTTGACCATATGTAACAAAACGCTGAAACGTGTGAATTACAGTCTATATGGACAAACTGAAATTTGTTTTGAGTGTTTTTTTTTCCACATTTTTAAAAACCAAAACGCCAAAATGCACGTAAAGTACCCACTAATGAAAACTCAAAAGACAGGAATATATCTTTAGGAATATGTGTTTATGAGATTGTTAGGCACCAAAACGTTAAAATACATAGAAAGCTCCCAATACGGGAAAACAAATCACTATTACCAAAAACGTGTCGTATGAGAGTTTTCAGCTACTTAAAGTACCAAAAACGGTAAAACGTATGCAAAACGCTTTTTTTTTTTTTTTTGAAGAAACAGAATAACATCACTAAAATCAAATATTTTGAGTTTTTTTTAGCTTTTTACGTAGAAAAACGTCAAAATGAATGAGAAGTACCCTATGAAAAAACACTACGTGGAACGTGTATTATGAGTGTTTTGAGCCCCCCCCAAAAAAAGCATGAATACCACTCTATACGGAAAAACAGAACAATATTACTAAAAAGAGTATTTTGAAGGTATTTCACGCTATAAGGTGATAAAACGCAAAAATCAATAAAAAAAAAAAAAAAAAAACATTCAATATGGGGAAAGGAAACAACATTTCCAGAAACGTGTCTTTTGAGTACTGATGTGCGTATTAGTTAACAAAACACTTAAAAGCAAAAAAATCACCGTCTATAGGAACACAAGACAACATTACCAAAATTGTGTCTTTTGACCTATTTCCAAAAAGCTTAAAAAATGCAAAACGCTTTTTATGGAGAAACACAAGAGCATTACAAGAAACAAGCATTTAGCTTTTTTTTTTTATCTTTGTCGTAAAAAATGCCAAAATCCAAGGGGAGTAATCTATACAGGGAAACGAAGGAACATTACTTTAATCGTGTGTTATAAGAGTTTTTGAGCTTCTTAGGTATCATAATGCTAAAACGCATGAATAACACTCTATATGGAGAAATAGAATAATGTTACCAAAAATGTGTATGTGTTAGGCATGGGTAAAGGAAACGAGATTTCTAAAAATATATCTTTTAAGAGTTTATGAGCATGTTAGGCACCAAAACGCTAAAAATTATGGAAAGCACCGCATATGGGAATACAAAATAACATTACAAAAAACGTTTCTTTTGAGTGTTTTCGGCCACTTACGTACCAAAACGCTAAAAAAATATATATATATAAAACATGAAAACACTCTTTTATTACCAAAAACAAATATTGTGAGTGTTTATTACGTACATAAACTCCAACATATATGGAAAGTACTTTCTTTTCATTTCCTCATATAAAGTAATTTCCATATATGTTGGCGTTTATATAGGTAATAAACTGAAAAACACTCACAATATTTGTTTTTTGGTAATAAAAGAGTGTTTTCATTTTTTATATATTTTTTTTTTAGCGTTTTGGTACGTAAGTAGCTGAAAACACTCAAAAGACACGTTTTTTGTAATGTTATTTTGTATTCCCATATACGGTGTTTTCCATAATTTTTAGCGTTTTGGTGCCTAACACGCTCATAAACTCTTAAAATATATATTTTTTGAAATCTTGTTTCATTTACCCATGCCTAACACACACATTTTTGGTAACATTATTCTATTTCTCCTTTCATTTCCCCATATAGTGTTTTACATTCATTTTGGGGTTTTGGTACATAACTATTCTAAAAAACACTTGAAACAGACATTTTTTGCAAGATTGTTCTGTTTCACGTGTTTTGTTACCTAAGATATTGAAACACACGTGTAATGCATGTTCCTTGTTATATTTCGTTTTCCATGTAGGATACTTTACATGCATTTTATCGTTTTTTTTTTTTTTTGTACGTAAGAAGCTCAAAAAACATTTAAAGGACGCGTTTATTGTAATGTTGTTTTGTATTTCAGTATAGTGCATTTTAGCATTCTGATGCCTAAAACGCAGTAAAACATTGAAAAAGCACGTTTCAAGTAATGTCGATTCCATTGTCTATAAAAAGCACTTTGCATTAATTATGATGGCGTTTTGGTAACTAATAATGTAAAAAAATACCAAAAACATAAGTTTTTGTATTGTTGTTTAGTTTCTACATATAGAGTGCTATTCACGCGTTTTTGCGTTTAGTTACCTAAGGTCAAAAACACTCATAATACAAATTTCTGATAATCACGTTTTGTTTTACCATATAGGGTACTATGCATGCAGTTTGCCGTTATTGTACCTAAGAAGCATAACAAAAAAATAAAATAAAACACTCAAAATACACATTTTTGGTAGTTACTCTTTTTTTCTTCATAAAGGGTTTTTTGTATGCATTTTAGTGGTTTTGTACATAAGAAGTTCAAAAACAGTCAGAAGACAATTTTTTTGGTAATATTATTTTATATTCCAATGTAGGGTGCTTTCCATGTATTTTAGTGTTTTGGTAACTAAAACACTCGAAAACACTTAAAAACACGTTTCTGATAATGCCGTTTTGTTTCCCAATTCTTTTCATGGATTTTCGAGTATTGGTAAAAATAATAAGAAAACAAATTAAAATATGTTTTTGGTGATGTTCTGTTTCTTCTTATAGAGTGATGTTAACGCGTTTTTGCGATTTATTAACTAAGAGGACAAAACAAAACAAAAAAAATATTATAAAGCGTTTCTCAAAATGTCTTTTCCTTTCCATATTTTGGGTGACTTCCATGCACTGTGAAGTTTTGGTATGTAACGAGCTCAAAGTCACTCACAATACACGTCTTTGGTAACTTTGTTCTGTTCTTCAAATTACGTGCTTTGCATACGTCTAGGAGTTTTGATACCTAAG
Source organism: Scylla paramamosain (assembly GCF_035594125.1). NCBI lineage: Eukaryota > Metazoa > Arthropoda > Malacostraca > Decapoda > Portunidae > Scylla > Scylla paramamosain. The sequence continues at coordinate 2,732,355 of NC_087188.1, forward strand.
AAGGTGATAAAAACTCAAAAGACACGTTTTTAGTAAAGTTTTTCTGTTTCTCCATATACAGTGTTTTTTTTTACTCGTTTTAGTGTCTTGGTACTCTTGTAATATACGTTTCATGTAATAACTATTTGTTTTCCATATAGGGTACTTTGCATGCATTTTGGCGTTTTTGTACGTAACACGCTAAAAAAACACTCTAAAGTCACTTTTTTGGTAAATTAAACTGTTTCTTGATGTAGAGTGATATTCTTGTGTTTTAGCATTTGGTACCTAAGAAGCCCAAAAAATCTCATAAAACGCGTTTCTAGTAATGTCTTCGTTTCCGTTTTTTAGCGTTTTCATACCTAAGAAGCTCAAAAACACTCCTAATATGCGCATCTTGTAATGTCTTTACCCTTCACCATATAGGGTACTTTGCATGCATTTTGGCGTTTTTGAACATAAAAACTCATTAACAATCACATTACATGTTTCTGTTAATATTATTCTGTGTCTCGAGAAAAAAAATTTCCATGCGTTTTAGCGTTTTGGTACGAAAGTAGCTCAAAAAACACTGAAAAGAGATGCCTTGGTAATATTGTTTTGTTTTCGCATATAGGGTGATTTCCATGCTTTTTAGTGCCTAACACGCTAATAAAGCAACAGCACGTTTCTCGAACATTTTTTTTCCTTATATAGCGCGCTTTCCATACATTTTGGCGTTTTGGTTCTGAACAATGTGAAATACACTGAAAAAAAAAGAAGATATTGTTAATGTTATTTAGTTTCTCCATATACAGTACTGTGGATGTGTTTTATCAATTTGGTACCTAACAAGCTGAAAAACACTATTAATACATGGCTCTTGTAACGTCCTTTTGTTTACATAAACATTGTAGTTTGCATGCGTCTTAGCGTTTTTGTTCTTAAATCTCAAAACCACTAAAATTATGTTTTTTGGTCTTTTTTTTTTTTTTCATAAAGTATGTTTTGCATGCGTTTTTAGCGTTTTGGTACGTAAGCCAGGAGGAGGCAGTAGACACCTGCCGAAACGATAATTACTCCCAGTGAGGTCTAAAGCACTGTTCAGGGGGTGCTGTGAACTGATCATTAAACCCAGCTGTGACCTCACTGAACGTTTCCCTTTGTGTCTCACAACACAAGGGGGCAGTCATAGCCTACCCTCTAAAGACAACTCTCTTCCTCCACACAAAACTACAAGCACCTAATAACACCCACACCCTTCACTCAAAAATTTTAAAATCATCATGGCGACTCCTACACCAGCCTCGGAGTCCCCATCTGGGGAGGGGACCATAAATGTCCCCAGGTCGGACTGCCTTTCTGTCGACGACCCTAAGTGTCTTGACACCCCCCTCAACTTTTTCTTCATTAACTTCTGCAACATTCGCGGTCTAAGATCTAATTTTCAATCTGTAGAACACCACCTCTCCTCTTCTAAACCTCATCTTCTTTTCCTCACTGAAACTCAGGTGTCTGAGGTAACTGACAGTAGCCCCTTTTCTGTTTCCTCCTACTTTCTCTATCCTCATTTTCGATCCAAAGCTGGATGCTGCGTTTATGTGCGCAATGACTTAACCTGCTCTCGTGCCCACGCTCTTGAATCTTCCGAGTTTTCCACCATCTGGCTACGACTACAGAGTCACTCTCATACTAAATTTATCTGTGCTGTATACCTCTCTCCTAACTCCTCTGACTATAAGAAATTCTTTGACTACTTAACTTCCAAAGTGGAGCACATTCTGACCCTCTTCCCTTTTGCAGAGATCTCCATTCTTGGAGATTTCAATGTTCACCACCAGCTTTGGCTTTCCTCTCCCTTCACTGACCATCCTGGTGAACTAGCCTACAACTTTGCTATCCTCCATGACCTAGAGCAATTGGTGCAACACCCTACTCGCATTCCTGACCGTCTTGGAGATACGCTAAACATTCTTGACCTTTTCCCTACCTCTAAACCTTCTGCTTATGCTGTCACCCTTTCTTCTCTGTTGGGCTCCTCCGATCACAATCTCATATCCTTATCTTGTCCTATCACTCCAATACCTCCTCAGTATCCCCCTAAGTGAAGGTGCCTCTTGCGTTTTGATCTGCCAGTTGGGGGGACCTAAGGAGGTATTTTACTGATTTTTCTTGGAATGACTACTGCTTCCATGTCAGAGACCCGTCTTTGTGTGCTGAGCGCATAACAGAGGTGATAGTGTCTGGCATGGAGGCGTACATTCCTCTCTCTTTTTCTCGTCCTAAACCTTCTAAACCTTGGTTTAACACAGCTTGTTCTCGTGCTATACATGATAGAGAGGTGGCCCACAAAAGGTACTTAAGCCTTCCATCACCAGAATCTCATGCACTTTATATTTCTGCCCGGAACCATGCCAAGTCTGTTCTCCAACTAGCCAAAAACTCCTTCATTAACAAAAAATGTCAAAACCTTTCAAGATCTAACTCCCCTCGTGATTTCTGGCATCTAGCCAAAAATATCTCCAATAACTTTGCTTCTTCTTCTTTCCCTCCACTACTTCAACCAGATGGCACCACTGCTATCACATCTCTTTCTAAAGCTGAACTCTTTGCTCATACCTTTGCTAAAAACTCTACCTTGGACGATTCTGGGCTTGTTCCTCCCTCTCCTCCACCTTCTGACTACTTCATGCCACGTATTAAAATTCTTCGCAATGATGTTTTCCATGCCCTCGCTGGCCAAAACCCTCGGAAGGCTTATGGACCTGATGGGGTCCCTCCTATTATTCTCCGAAACTGTGCCTCCGTGCTTGCACCTTGCCTAGTCAAACTCTTTCAGCTCTGTATGTCAACATCTACCTTTCCTTCTTGCTGGAAGTTTGCCTACATTCAACCTGTTCCTAAAAACGGTGACCGTTCTAATCCCTTAAACTACTGTCCTATTGCTTTAATTTCCTGCCTATCTAAAGTTTTTGAGTCTATCCTCAACAGGAAGATTCTTAAACATCAATCACTTCACAACCTTCTATCTGATCGCCAGTATGGGTTCCATCAAGGCCGGTCTACTGGTGATCTTCTGGCTTTCCTTACTGAGTCTTGTTCATCCTCTTTTAGAGATTTTGGTGAAACTTTTGCTGTTGCCTTGGACATATCAAAAGCTTTTGATAGAGTCTGGCACAAAGCTTTGATTTCCAAACTACCCTCCTACGGTTTCTATCCTTCTTTCTGTAACTTCATCTCAAGTTTCCTTTCTGACCGTTCTATTGCTGCTGTGGTAGACTGTCACTGTTCTTTTCCTAAATCTATTAACAGTGGTGTTCCTCAGGGTTCTGTCCTGTCACCATCTCTCTTCTTATTATTCATTAATGATCTTCTAAACCAAACTTCTTGTCCTATCCACTCCTACGCTGATGATACCACCCTGCACTTTTCCACGTCTTTTTATAGACGTCCAACCCTTCAGGAGGTAAACATATCACGTAGGGAAGCCACAGAACGCCTGACTTCTGATCTTTCTAAAATTTCTGATTGGGGCAGAGCAAACTTGGTATTGTTCAATGCCTCAAAAAATTATTCCTCCATCTATTAACTCGACACAACCTTCCAGACAACTATCCCCTCTTTTTCAATGACACTCAACTGTCCCCCTCTTCTACAGTGAACATCCTCGGTCTGTCCTTTACTTATAATCTGAACTGGAAACTTCACATCTCATCTCTAGCTAAAACAGCTTCTAAGAAGTTAGGTGTTCTGAGACGTCTCCGCCAGTTTTTCTCAAACCCCAGCTGCTAACTCTGTAAAACTGTACAAGGGCCTTATCCGTCCATGTATGGAGTATGCTTCACATGTTTGGGGGCGTTCCACTCATACTGCTCTTCTAGACAGGGTGGAATCAAAAGCTTTTCGTCTCATCAACTCCTCTCCTCTAACTGACTGTCTTCAGCCTCTCTCTCACCGCCGCAATGTTGCATATCTAGCTGTCTTCTAGCGCTATTTTCATGCTAACTGCTCTTCTGATCTTGCTAACTGCATGCCTCCCCTCCTTCCGCGGCCTCGCTGCACAAGACTTTCTTCTTTCTCTCACCCCTATTCTGTCCACCTCTCTAACGCAAGAGTTAACCAGTATTCTCAATCATTCATCCCTTTCTCTGGTAAACTCTGGAACTCCCTCCCTGCTTCTGTATTTCCACCTTCCTATGACTTGAATTCCTTTCTAGAGGGAGGTTTCAAGACACTTATCCACCAATTTTTGACCACTGCGTTGACCCTTTTACGGGACTGGCATTTTAGTGGGCATTTTTTTTATTAATTTTTGTTGCCCTTGGCCTTTGTCCCTTTTACATAAAAAAAAAAAAAAACAGATAAAAGACATGTGTTTTCGTAATAATGTATTGTATTCCTATATACGGTGAACTTTATTCTTTATAGCGTTTTTGATGCCTACCACTCTCAAGAACACTCAAAAGACACGTTCCTGGTAATGTCATTTCGTTTCCCCATATAGGTGGCTTTGTATAAATTTTGGCGTTTTCGTTTCTAATAATGTGAAAAAGAAACACAAGAAATACAGTTTTTTTTTTGGTAAGGTTCTTTTTTTCTCTATATAGAGTGGTATCCATGCCTTTTTAGCATTTTGGCATCTAAAAAGTAAAAAAATACTCGTAATGCAAAATTATCTTAATGTTTTATTTCGTTTCCCTCTATAATATACTTTGAATGCATCTCGTATTTTATACGTAACAAGATTAAAAACGCAAGTAATCCTTTTTTTCTTTGTAATTTTAAAGTTTCCCCATGAAGGGTGATTTTCTTGCATTTTAGCGTTTTCGTAAGTAGCTCAAAACATTGAAAAGAAAGGTATTTTGGTAATGTTTTGTTTTCCCATGAAGTGTGCTTTACCTGCTTTTAACGTCTTGGTGCCGAGCATACTCAAGGAACATGTTTTTCTAAATTTTGTTTGCTTTCCTTATATAGAATAATTTGAAACTATTTTGGTGGTTTGGTACCTAACAATGTGAAATGCTCTGAAAATACACGTTCTTTGGTAATGTTGTTTTCTTTCTCCATATAGATTTCTATTCATGTCTTTTTTTAGTTCTGGTACCTAAGATACAGAAAAAAAAAAAAAATCACTTATAGTAAGCGTTTATCGTAATGTTCTTTCGTTTCCCTATATAGGGTATTTTCTTTGCATTTTGACGTTTTTTGTACGTAAGAAGCTGAAAATGCTTATTTTTGGTAATGTTATTCTCCTTCATCAAGGATTTTAGCGTTTTAGTATGTAAGTAGCTCAGAACACTCAAAACAGTTTTTTTCTTTGTAAAGTTGTTTGTTTCCCAATATAGCGTGCATTTTTAGAGATTCGGTGCCTAACACCTTTATAAACACTCAAAAGAAATATTTTTCACAATGTTTCTTTTTCCCATATATGGGGCTTTGTAAGCATTTTGGATCTTTGGTACCTAATAATGTGAAAAAAACACTTAAAATACACGATTTTGGTAATGTACTGTATCTCGATATTAAGTGTTAATCATGTGTTTTAGCATACTGGTAACTAAAAAGCTCACTCATAATACACGTCTTTTTGTTTCCCTATATAGTTTACATTACATGCATTTTTTTTTTTTTTTGCGTTTTTTTTTTGTACGTAAGACTTTTTACACAAAATACTTTTTTTTTTGGTATCTTATTCTGACTCTTCATAAAGGATGTTTTCCATGCGATTTAGCTTTTTGGTACGTAAAAAGTAAAAAAAAAAAAAAAAACACTTATTGTTATTTTTTGATCCAATGTAGGGCGATTTCTATGCTTTTTAGCGTTTTAGTGTCTAACATGCTCATAAACAGTCAATGATACTTTTCTAGAATTCCATTTCCCCATATAGGGTGCTTTCCATGCATTTTGACGTTTACGTACCTAATTATGTGAAATACACTCAAAATACACGTTTTTGGTAATGTTCCTCTGTTTTTCCATATAACTATTAATACATTTTAGCGTTTTGGTGCCTAATAAGCTCAAAAACACTCATAATACACGTTTTTGGTAATGTCCTTTTGTTTCCCCATATAAGGTACTTTGCTTGCAGTTTGGCGTTTTTCAGCATAAAAAAAAAAAAAAAATGAAAATGCTAGTTTTTGTAGTTTTATTTAATTTTTCCTTAAAGGGTGTTTTGCATGCGTTTTATCGTTTAGTACGTAAAAAGTAAAAAAAAAAATACTCAAAAGACACGTTTTTGGTAATGTTGTTCTGTATTCCCATATAAGGTGAATTCCATGCTTTCAAGCTACAGGGTGACTAACACGAACAAAAACACTGAAAAACGCGTTTCTGTTAATGTTTGCTTTCCTCTTTCAAAGCATTTTTTGCATATTTTTTTTTTTTTTTTGGTAAATGTTATTCTATTTCTCAATATTGAGTGTTTTATATCCACTGTTGCTTTTTGTACTTAAAAAGCTCAAAAAAAAAAAAAAAACACACAGAAGAGACGTTTTTGCTAAAGTTGTTTTGTTTTCCCATATAGGGACCTTTCTATAATTTTTAGCGTTTTAGTGCCTAACACGTTCATAAGCACTCACGAAACCCCTTATATATATATATATATATATATATATATATATATATATATATATATATATATATATATATATATATATATATATATATATATATATATATATATATATATATATATATATATATATATATATATATATATATATATATATATATCGTTCACTTCCACATATAGGGTGCTTTTCATGTATTCTGGCGCTTTTGTACGTAACAATGAGAAATACACTCAAAATTTACTTTTATGGTAATGTTGTCCGGTTTCTCCATATAAACTGATATTCATGCCTTTTAGTGTTTTTATTTCCCCATATATGGGGCTTTGCAAGCTTTTCGGTGTTTTGATACCTATTAATATTAAAAAAAACACTCAAAATACACGTTTTGCATAATATTCATATGTTTCTCTATGTAGAGTGCTATTCATGAGTTTTTTTTATTTTGCTTCTTTAAAAGGTCAAAAACTTTCATAATATACGTTTCTCGTAATATCTTTTAGTTTTCCATATAAAGAACTTTGTGTGGATTTTGGCATTTTTCTACGTAACAAAAAAAAAAAAAAACACTCAAAATACTCTTTTCTGGAAATGTTATTATGCTTTTCAATACAGTGTGTTTTACATGTCTTTAAGCGTTTTTGTACGCAAAAGTTTAAAAACACTCAAAAGACTCGTTTTTCGTAATGTGGTTTTGTATCACTTTTGTTTGGTGAATTACATGCTTTTTTTTTTTTTAGAGTTTTGGTGGCTAACGCGCTGAAAAAGAGTAAATATTGACAGAAAACTTTTTCTGGTGATGCCATTTCTTTTCCTTGCATAGATTTTGGCGTTTTGGTACCTAACAATATGAAAATCATTCAAAATACACGTTTGTGGTATTTTTCTTCTTCCTCCATATAGAGTGCTATTCATGTCTTTAAACATTTTAATACGTAAGAAGCTCAAAAACACACACACAAAAAAAGTTATCTTTTAATGTCTTTTCGTTTCACCATATAGTGTGCTTTTCATGCATTTTAACTTTTCACTACGTAACAAGCTCAAAACAATTAATTTACTTATTTTTTTCAATGTTATTTTGTTTCTGTAGTTTTGTTTATGTAGTAGTTGTTTTCTGTAGTTTTTTCCGATAATTGTTATCATAAACACTCAAAAACACTTTTTGTGTATCTCTTTTCCTTACCTAATATTGGATGCTTTGCTTGCATTTTTCCGTTTTGTTACCTAGCAAAGTGAAATATATTTAAAATGCACATTTTTGGTAATGTTATGGAGTTTCTCTTTTTAGAGTGCTATTTATGCGTCTTATCGTTTTGGTAACTGAGAAGCTCAAAAACACTATTATCATATGTTTCTCATAATCTTTAAGCTCAAAAACACTATTATCATATGTTTTTCATAATCTTGAAGCTCAAAAACACTATCATCATATGTTTCTCATTAAGTATTTTCGTTTTCCCATATATAGTATTTTTTTGTGCATTTTTTTTTATATATACTTAAATTTAAGTACACTCAAAATGTTTTTTCTCTTTTTGTAATGCTATTGTGTTTCTCCATGAAGAGTGTTTTACATGCGTTTTAGTGTTTTGGTAGGTAAGTTGCTTTAAAAAAAAAAACACCCAAAAGACACTTTTTTTTTTCTTTTCCCATATAGGGTGTTTTGCATTTTTTTTTTTTTTTAGCGTTTTGGTGCCAAACACGCTCATAAACACTCAAAAGACATGTTAGTAGAAATGTTTATTTTCACAATGTAGGGTGCTTTAAATGTATTTTGGCGTTATTGCAACTAACAATGTGAAATATATTGAAAACACACGTTTTTTGGTAATGTTTTTCTGTCTCTCCATTTAGAGTGCTATTCATGCGTTTTAATGTTTTTGTAACTAAGAAAACACCCATAATACATGTTTTAAGTAATATCTTTCCGTTTTCTAATATAGGGTACTTTCCATGCATTTTAGTGTTTTTTGTTTTCTTTTTTTACTTAGCATGCTCAGAAACTCAAAATACTTTTTGAGTTTCTCTTTTTTCAGTATAGAGTGTTTTGCTTGCGTTTTAACGTTTTGTTACGTAATTAACTCAAAATACTGCAAAGAGACGTTTTCGATAATGTTTTGTTTTCCCAAAGAGTTTTCACATAGAGTGCTTTTCATGCTTTTTTTTATTATTTTGGTGCCAAGCATGTTCTTAAGCACTCAAAATACACCTTTTCTGAAAATCTATTTTCCTTTTCCCATTATAGGGTGCTTTTCATGCATTTTGGCGTTTTGGTACCTAACAAAGTGAAATACATTCAAAATTCACGTTTTTGGTAATGTTCTGTTTTGTACCGAAGCTAAAAAATCTCCCATAATGCACGTTCCTCGTAATGTTCTTTTCTTTCCCCCATATAAGATATTTTCCATACATTTTTGCGTTTTTGTACGTAACAAAGTGAAATACACTCAAACTTTTTTTTTTGTAATGCTATTTGATTTTTCCATAAAAGCTATATTGCAAGCGTTTTATTATTTTGGTACGTATGCTGTTCAAAAACAATCAAAGAAACATTTTTCTTAATGTTTTTTGTATTCCCATATAGGTCGATTTCCATGCTTTTTTAACGTTTTGGTGCATAGCATGCTCTTAAACACTGAAAATACATGTTTCTGGAAATTTCCTTTCCTTTCTGCGTATAGTGTGCTTTGCAAGCATTTTTCCGTTTCGTACGTCAGAATGTGAAATACACTCAAAATACACGTTTTTGTAATATAGCTCGTTTTTCCAATATAAAGTGCTAATCATTTTTCGTTTTCATACAAAAAACAAATAAAAATACATATAATTCACGTTTCTCGTCATGTCATTTCGTTGCATGCATATTGGTATTTTTCTACCTAAAAAAACTCAAAACACTCAAAATTCTTGTTTTTTGGCAGTTTTTTTTTCTTTTCTTTTTTTTGCATAAAGTGTGTTTTGCATGCGTTTTATCATTTTGGTACGTAAGAAGTTGTAAAACACTAAAAAGATTTTTTTTTTTGTAATGTTTTGTTTTCCTATACAAGCTAAATTTTTTTTTTCTTTTTTGTGCCTCACGCTCTCAAAAACGATGAAGAAAAACGTTTCTAGTAATGTCGTTTTGTTTCCTCATATAGAAAGCTTTACAAGCATTTTGCGCTTTGGTATCTAACAATGTGAAAACTACTGAAAACACACTTTTTTCGTACTGTTGTTCTGGCTCTCCATGTGGTGTGTTATTCATGCGTTAATGCGTTTTGGCATCTAAGAACCTCAAGAACACTCATAATACACGTTTCTCGTTACGACTTTTCTTCATATTGTGCATGTTTTATGTATTTTGGCGTTTTTTTTTTTAAGTAAAAAGATCATAAATACTCAAAATACTTGTTTTTTGGCAGTGTCATTCCTTTTCCGTATAAAGACTGTTTTGCAGGCGTTTTTGTGTTTTTGGTATGGAAGTAGCTAAAGAACCCTCAAAAAGACACGTTTTTGGTAATCTTTTCTTTTCCCATATAGAATGCTTCCCATGATTTTTTGCATGTTCATGCCTATCATGCTTTGCAAGTTGATTGGCGTTATGGCTACTAAAGGTGTGAAAAAAAAAAAACAATACAAACGTTTAAAAAAAAAGTTTTTTTTCCGCATAGAGTGCTATTCATACGTTTTAGTGTATTGGTGTGTAAGAAGTTCAAGAACACTCACAATACACGTTTCTTCCAATGTCTTTTTGTTTCCAATATAGGATACTTTCCATTCATTTTTGCATGCTTAATTTTTTTTTTTTCAAAATACTTCTTTTTTGTAATGTTCTGTTTCTCTATATACAGTGGTATTAACGCGTTTTCGCATTTTGGTTCTCGTAATGTCTTTTTGTTTTACTACATAGAGTACTTACCACTATAAATCCATCACATGTTTTCCAAGCATTTTAGCATTTTTGTACGTAAGTAGTTAAAAAATACTAAAAAGACACGTTTACCAAAATGTTTTTTTTTTCTCATATAGGGTGCTTTCCATGCTTTTTAGCATTGTCTTACCTAACAGGCTCAAAATCACTTTAAAAAAATATGATTCTGATTTTTTTTTTCTCTCCTCATATAATGCTTTCCATGCATTTTGTCTTTTCGTTGCCTAACAATGTGAAATACACTTAAAATACATGCTTTTTGTAATGTTCTCTTTCTCAATAAACAGCAATATTCATGACTTTTTGCGTTTTAGTACTTAAAGATTCTCAAAAAAAAAAAATCTCATAATGTCCTTTCAGTTCCCTATATAGGGTAGTTTACATACCTTTTGTTTTTTCTGTATGTAACAAGCTCAATGACACTCAAAATATTTGTTTTTTGGTTACGTTTTGGTACGTAAGCTTAAAAAAAAACACTCAACACACACGTTTTTGTTGATGTTGTTTTTATTCTCATATACAATGCGTTCTATGCTTTTCAGCGTTTGGTGTCTAGCATACAAAAAAAATAAAAGAAATAAATATATAAATAAGAATAAAAATATACATTTGTTGTAATACCATCTCGTTTCCACATGCATTTTGGCGTGTTTATATCTAACAATGTGTAAGACTGTCAAAATGCACGTTTTTGGTAATGATCTGTTTCTCCACACAGAATGCTGTTAACGTGTTTTTGCATTTTGGTACCTAAGAAGTTCGAAAACACTAATAATACACTTATCTCGTTATGTGTTTATGTTTCTCCATATAAGCTATTTTGCATTCATTTTTTCGTTTTTGTAAATTACAAGCTAGAAAACACGCATAATACATTTATTTCTTAATGTCATTCTTATTCTTCTTAAAGGGATTTTTGCATGGGCTTTAGTGTTTTGGTACCTCAGAAGCTCAAAACCTCTCATAATACACATCCCTCTTTCCATATATAATGTACTTTGTATGCATTTTCGGCGTTTTTATACGTAACAAGTTCAATAGCAGTCATAATACTTGTTTTGATAATGTTTTCTTTTCTTTATCCATAAAATGTGTTTTGCATGAGTTTTTAGCGTTTTGGTAGGTAAGAAAATCATTAACACTCAAAGTGCACGGTTTTCATTTTCTTTTTTATCCCCATATATACGGTGATTTCCATGTTTTTTTTTTAGCGTTTTGGTGCCTAACACACAAAAAAAAAAAAAAACACGTTTTGGAATTTTGGTACCTAGAATATATATATATATATATATATATATATATATATATATATATATATATATATATATATATATATATATATATATATATATATATATATATATATATATATATATATATATATATATATATATATATATATATATATATATATATATATATATATATATATATATATATATATATATATATATATATATATATATATATATATATATACTCAAAATACACGTTTATCGTAATATTGTTCTGTTTCTCGATATAGAGTGCTATTTATGCGTTTAAGCGTTATGGTACCTTAGAAGCTTTCATAAATTTTCATATTACGCGTTTCTCCTAATGTCTTTTATATCCCGATATGGAGTACTTAGCATGCATTTTGGTGTTTTTTTACGTAACAAGCTCAAAGAAAAAAAAAAAAAGACTTGTTTTCGTAATTTTATTTTGTTTCTCCATAAAGAGCTCTTTTCGTGCGTTTTACCCTTTTGGTACGTGCGTAACTCAAGAACAATGAAAAAGACATTTATTTCAAAGAAACACTCAAAACACATTTTTTTGGGGAAATATCTTTTATTTTCTCAATATATGCTGCTTTACATGCATTTCGTCAGTTTGGTACCTAACAATTAAAGAAAAAAAACAGAATATACACGTTTATGGTAATTTCCGTTTCTCTATAGAGAGTGCTATTAAAGCGTGTTTTGCGTTTTGTTACCACAAAGCTGAAAAACACTTACAATAAACGTTTTTTCGTAATATCTTTTCGTTATTCCATAATTTGCATGCATTTTGGCGTTTTTCTATGTAGCAATGTGAATAGCACTCAAAACAAATGTTTTTGGTACTGATACATTGTTAGAGCGCTATTCACGCGTTTTAGCGTTTTGTTAACTAAGGAGATTAATAATAATAATATAGACTTTTGGTAATATGGTTTTATTCCATTATATAGGGTACTTTGCCTGTATTTTGCTGCTTTTGTTCCTAAAAAGCTCAAAAACACTCATAGTACACTTTATTTTATGTTATTGTGTTTCTCTACAATGGGTGTTTTGTATGCGTTCTATGGTTTTGGTACGTAAGATGCTAAAAAAAAAACACAAAAGAACCTTTTTTTGTTAATGTTTTATTGTATTCCAATATAGGGTGCTTTCTATGCATTTTAGACTTTTGGTGCCTAAAACGCTCAAACAATAAAATCACTCCCACTATGGAGTGATTTTCCTACATTTTTGCGTTTTTGTACGTAACAATGTGAAAATACTGAAAATACACGTTTTGGGTAATGTTCTTATGTTTCTCCATATACACTGCTATTCACGCAATTTTCCGTTTCGTTAGCTAAGCAGCTCAAAAATATTTATTACACACGTCTCAAAAAAATCCCTTTGTTTCCCCATATAGAGAGATTTGCATTCATTTAGGAGTTTTAGTATCTAATGAGCTCAAACAATACTCGTTTTTTTTATTTTTCAAATCACATGCTTTGCATGCATTTTTTGTGTTTTGAATATAAGGCGAAAACACTAAAAAACTCATGTTTTTGGTAATGTTTAATGTTGTTCTGTTTCTCTATACAAAGTGTTTTTTACCTGTTTTATTGCTCTGGTACCTAAGAAGCTCAGGAACTGTCATTATACACGTTTTTGGTGATATCCTTTCGTTTCCCAATATTGAGTAATTTACATACGCTTTGGCGTTTTTGTACGTAATAAGCTCAAAAACAATAAAAAATCACCTTTGGTAATATTATTCTGTTTCTTCGTAAAGATTGTTTTGTATGCGCGTCACCGTTTTCGTGTGAAAGATGCTTAAAAACACTCAGAATAAACGTTTTTTTTATGTTGTTTTATGTTCCCATGCTTCTCATTTTTTTTATTTTTTTTTGGTTTCATTTTGGTGCCTAACACCCTTAAAAACACTCTAAAGACACTTTTGACACTGATAATGTCATTTTTTTTTCCCATATAGAGTGCTTTCCATGCATTTGCATACAATATATATATATATATATATATATATATATATATATATATATATATATATATATATATATATATATATATATATATATATATATATATATATATATATATATATATATATATATATATATATATATATATATATATATATATATATATATATATATATATATATATATATATATATATTTATTTTTTTTTTTTTACTTATTTATTTATTTATGTATATATATTTCCTTTTTTTTCCGTATAGGGATCTTTCCATCAAATTTTGCGTTATGGCACCTTACAAGGTTAAATACATTCAAAATACACGCCTTTTGGTAATGTTCTTTTTCTCTATATAAAAAAGTTTTATTCATGCGTTTTTAGCTTTTTCGTACCTCAACAACATTCATAATAGGTACACGTTTCAAGTAATGTCTTTTCATGTCTCCATATAAGGTTCTTTGGATGCATTTTGTCGTTTTTGTAAGTAACAATCTAAAAAAAAAAAAATTAAATCGAATTAGTTGTTTTTAGTAATGTTGTATTGTTTCTCCATATAGTTTCTTATTATTGTGTGTTTTATCGTTTTGGTACCTAAGAATCTCAAAAACACTCATACTATATGTTTCTTTTAGTGACTTTTCGTTTCCGAATACTTTCCATGCATTATAGTATTTTTCTTCGTAACAAGGTCAAAAACTCTGAAAATTCATGTTTTTTATAAAGTTATACTGTTTCTTTTATAAAGGGAGTTTTGACTGCGTTTTAGCGATTTGATATGTAAATTGCTTAAAACACTGAAAAAAAACGTTTTTGATAATGCTGTTTGGTTTTCCCATATAGGTTACTTCAAATTCTTTTCAGCGTTTTGGTGCCTAACACTTTCATAAACACTCAACATACACGTTTATTGAAATGTCGTTTCGATAAATTGTCCTTACTTAACAATATGAAATACACTCAAAATAAATATTTTTGGTTATGATATGGTTTTTCCATATAAAGAGTTGTTCATGTGTTTTATTGTATTGGTACTTAAGAAACTCAAAAACACTAATAATACACATTTATCGTAATATCGTTTCGTTTCCCCATATAGGTTATTTATCATGCATTTTGGCGTTTTTGTACATAACAAGCTCAAAAACACTCAAAATACTTGTTTTTTGGTAACATTACTCTGCTTCTCCATAAAGGGCGTTTTTCATAAATTTTTGCGATTTAGTACGTAGGTAGCTCAAAAAACCTCAAAAGACACTTTCTTGGTATTGTTGTTCTGTTTTTCTATACAATATTGCTTTCCATGTTTTTTTTAGCGTTCTAACACGCACAAATACATTTAAAAGATTTTATTTATTTTTTTATTCTTTTTTTGATATTTTGTTTTCCTATTTAGAGAAGTGCGTGCATTTTGGCGTTTTGGTACCTAACGATGTAAAAAAAAATAAGAATACACGTATTTGGTAATGTTGTTCTGTTTCTCCATATATAAAGTTGTGCTCAGAGAGAGAAAACAATTGATTTGCATAGGAGACCAAAAAATAATAGGTATATCTGAGTAATAGAGGAAAAAAAAAAAAAAATGAAATTCATCCGAGTTAACGTTTCGGTAGGTACCTAAGAAGCTCAAAAGCACCTATAACAAACCTTTCACGTAATGTTCTTTCGTTACCCCATGTAAGGAACTTTCTAAGAAGCTGAAAACACTCAAACTACACGTTTTTGATAAAGTTATGATATTTTCCCATAAGTGTGTTTTGCAGGCATTTTAGCGTTTTGGCACGGAAGTAGCTCAAAAACAACGCAAGTAGAAGCTTTTGGTAATGTTTTTTTTTCCCATATGGTGTTTTTTTCATGCTTTTTAGCGTTTTAGTACCTAGCGCGCTCATAAATACTAAAAAGACACGTTTCTAGAAATCTTGTTTCTATTCCCCATATACAGTGTTTTGCATTCAGTTTGGCGTTTTGGTAGTACAAAGTGAAATACTCTTAAAAGTTCTACAGTTTCTCCATAATGAGTGCTATTTTTGCATGCCTTTTGGCATTAGTCTACCTAACAAACTCTAAAAAATTTAAAACATCTTTTTCTTTATAATGTTATTCTGTTTCTATTTAAAAGGTGTTTTGTATGCGTTTTAGCGTTTTAGTACGCAAGTAGCTCAAAAAACACTCACACGACACTAACAATGTAAAATAACCGTAAAATACACGTTTTTTTTTTTTTTTTTGTTTCTCCATATACAGTGGTATTAATGCATTTCATTGTTTTGGTAACTAATAAGTTCAAAAACACTCATAATAGATGTTTCTCGTATTTTTTTTTTTTTTTTTTTGTATCCACATGTGAAGTAGTTTGAAGCATTTTGGCATTTTTGTAACATGCTCAAAAACATTCAAATTACTTGCATTTGATATTTTGCTTGTTATCCATACAGAGATACATGTGTTTTGGCATTTTCTTACGTAAGTAGCTCAAAACACTGGAAAAAGACCTTTTTGTTAAGGATCTTTTGTTTTCCCCTTATAGGGGGCTTTCCATCCTTTTTAGCGTTTCGTTTCCTAGCACGCTCTTAAACACTCGAAAGACACGTTTCTGGAAATCTCCTTTTCTTTCTCCATATAGGATGTTTTCTATGCTTTTTGGCGTGTTAGTACCTAACAATGTGAAATACATTAAAAATGTACCTCTTTTCTAGTGTTTTTGTTTCTCAATACAAAATGATATCCATGCATTTTAGCGTTTTGGTACCTGAGAAGCTCAAATACTCGTAATATCTTCTTTCCCTATATAGAATACTTTCCACGCATTTTTGGCATTTTTCTACTTAACAATCTTTAATAGAAATATGCTCTTTTTTCATGAAGGGTGTTTTACATATGTTTTTGGCGTTTTGGTAAGTAGCTCAAAGCACTAAAAAGAGACGTTTTTGTTAAGTTGTTTTGGTTTTGCTTATAAGGCGTTTTCCAAGCTTTTTAGTATTTTGGTTTTTAACGCGGTCATAGACACTCAAAAGTAATGTTTCTGGGAATCTCGTTTTCTTTCACAATATATGTTCTTTTTTATGATTTTCGGCGTTTTGGTACTTAACAAAGTGAAAAAAAAACATTCAGAATAGTCGTTTTGGATTTTGTTTTTGTTTTTCTTTCTTTTCTCTATAAAAGAAGTTTTGCCTGCGTTTTAGCGTTTTGGTACATAAGTGGTTCAAAAACATAAAAAAAAACACATTTTTGTTAATGTTTTATTCTTCTATACAGTATGATATCTATGCTTTTTAACGTTTATGGTGCCTAAGACGCTCAAAAACTCTCAAAAGACATTTCTGTTAATGTCGTTTCATTTCCCCCATATTGGTGGCTCTGCATGCATTTTAGTGTTTGGTACCTAACAACGTGAAAAAAAAAAACTAAAAAATACACGTCTTTGGTAAAGAAGTTTTGTTTCGCCATACAGAGAGCTATTTATGCCTTTTAACGCTTTGGTACCTAAGAAGCTTAATAACTCTCATAATACAAGTTTCTTTTAGTGTTTTTTTTTTTTTCCCATATAGAGTACTTTCCATGCATTTTTGTACGTAATCTCAAAAACTCTGAAAATTCACTTTTTTGGTAAAGTTATACTGTTTCTCCATAAAGGAGTTTTTGCTACTTAAGTAGCTTAAAAACACCGAAAAGAGAAGTAATTGATAATGATGTATTGTTTTCCATATAAGGCACTTTCTATGCTTTCTAGCGTTTTGGTGACTAACATGTCCATAATCACATAACAAACACGTTTCTTGCAATGTCGTTTCTTTTCCCCATATAATGTACATATACATTTTCATTTTTTGGTACCTAACTGTGAAATACAATAAAAAAAATGCATGTTTTTTGGTAGTGTTGTTCATGCGTTTTAGTGTTTTGGTACATGATAAGCTCAAAATTATTCTTAAAACACGTTTCTTGTAATGACTTTTTTCTCCCCATAGAGGTTCTTTTGCATGCATTTTGGCGTTTATGTACGTAACAAGCACAAAAAAAAAACACTGAAAATGCTTGTTTTTGGTAATTTTTTTTTGTTTCAATATAGGGTGTTTCGCGTGCGTTTTAACATTTTGGTACATATGAAAATAAAATAAACCAATCAAATTTTGGGTTTTTTCAAGCTTTTTAGAATTTTGTTCTCTAATATGCAGAAAAATGCTGAAAAAATACGTTTCTATTAATGTATTTTCTTTTTCCCATATAGTGCATATTCCATGGATTTTGGCGTTTTGGTAATTAAGTGTAAAAAACACTGAAAATACATGTTTTTTTTGGTAATATTTTTGTTTCTCCAAATGGAGTGCTATTCAACGATTTTTAATTTTTTGGAACCTAAGAAACACTCCTAAAACACCTTTTTTTTTTTTTTGCAATGTTCATTCGTTTTCCCATTTTTCTCGTTTCATTTTTTATATTGTTATTCTGTTTCTCAATATCGAGTGTTTCGTTCTCGCGTTTTGGTACCTAAGAAGATAAAAAAAAAAAACACTAAATATACACGTCTCTCGTAATGTTCTTTAGTTTCCCGATGCATTTTGCATGCATTTTGTAGTTTATGTAAGTAACAGAGTGACAACACAAATATTGTTTTTGATAATGTTACTCTGTGTGTCAATAAAAGGGGGATTTTGTATACGTTTTAGGGTTTTGTTAATTAAGAAGCCTAAAAACACTCAAAAAGAACGTTTTTGGTAATGTTATTTTGTTTTCCCATATCGTGTGCTCTCGATACTTTTTAACGTTTTGTTGTCAAATATGCACAAAAACACTAATAATATACGTTTCCTGTAATGTTTAATTTTACCGGAAAATGCTTTGTATGCATTTTAGTGTTTTCTTATATAATGATGTGAAAAATACACACAAAATACACATTTTTTGTATTGTTATTCTGTTTCCCCGAATAGAGTGCTATTCATGCGTTTCAGCGATTTGTTACCTAAGAAGCTCAAAAACATAAAAAATACACGTCTCTCGTAATGTTCTTTAGTTTTCCGATGTAATGTACTTTCAATACACATTTGCGGTTTTGTACGTAACAAGCTGAAAAAAAAAACATTGAAAATGCTCGATTTTGTAAAAGTTCTTATGGTTTCTCTATAGAAGGTGTTTTGCAAGTGTTTTTGCGTTTCGGTACGTAAGCAGCTAAACAAAATTTTCAAAAGACACGTTTCTCTCATATTATTTTTTTTCCATTCTTTTTTGTGTTATCATGCCTTCAAAGGACACTCAAATGACATGTTTATG
Organism: Scylla paramamosain; assembly: GCF_035594125.1. NCBI lineage: Eukaryota > Metazoa > Arthropoda > Malacostraca > Decapoda > Portunidae > Scylla > Scylla paramamosain. Next base: position 2,751,302 of record NC_087188.1, read on the forward strand.
CAAATTAAATTTCAATTCACAATTAAGGTGCTTTGCATGCATTTTGGCGTATTGGTATTTAAAAATGAGAAAAAAAAACATTTGATAATATTGTTCTCTTTCAGAGAGATCCAAAGCACTCATAATTCTTATTTCTAGTACTGTTTTTTCATCACCTTAAATAGTTTTTTTTTTTTTCCATGCATTTTGTCGTTTTAATACGTAACAAGCTAAAAAATTCTCAAAATACTTGTTTTTGGTAATGCTTTTCTTTCTCCGTAAAGTGTATTTTGCATGCGTTTTAGCTTTTTGGTACGTAAGAATATAAAAGCACTCAAAGAATATATTTTTTGTAATGTTATTTGGTAATCCCATACAGTGTGATTTCCATGCATTTTAGCGTTTTGCTGCTTAACATGCTTATAAACACTCTAAAGAGCTGTTTTTGGAAATGTTTAATTTCCCCATATAGAAAGCTTTACGTGTATTTTGACAAGTTTGATACATGATAAAGCAAAAAACGCTCAAAATGCACTTTTTTTGGAAATGTTCTGTTACTCCACATTAAAGTGGTTTAGCGTTTTGGAACCTAAGAAGCTCAAAAGCACTCATGATACAATTTCTTTGTAATGCCTTTTCGTTATGACATATAAGACTCTTTGCATGAATTTTCGCGTTTTCGTACATACAAATGTTACTAAAAGTCGTTTAATTTCACAGAAGAGGTTCATTTTTATGCATTTTGTTTTTTTGGTGTCTAATGGTGAAAACATACATACATCAAAATTTTTGTAATCTATTTCTCTATATAGGGTGCTATTCATGCATTTTAGCGTTAGGTACTTATGAAGCTCAAATATACTCAAAATACACGTCTCACGTTGTTGCGTACTTTCAATAAATATTTGCGGTTTTGTACGTAACAAGCACAAAAACATTGAAAATACAAGTTTTTTTTTTCTTTTTAAGATATTGTGTTTCTCTATATTATTTTTGTATGCTGTTTTGCGTTTTGATGTAAATAGCTAAAAAAAAAACTGACAAGGCGAGTTTTTGGTAATGTTTTTTTTTTCCCATATAAGTTGTTTTTATGCTTTTTAGTGTTATCGTGGCTAACACTCATCAAATGACACTAACAAGACAAATTCCTGGAAATGGAGTTTTAAATCACAATAAAGGGTGCTTAGCATGCATTTTGGCATTCTGGAATATAAGAATGTGAATGTTTTTCAAAATGTTGTTCTCTTTTCCATATAGTATTCTATTCTAAGAGGTTTGGTATGTAGGACGATGAGAAGCACTCATAATACTCATTTCTTGTGATATTCTTTCGGTACCCCATATGAGGTAATTTCCATGCATTTTGTCGTTTTTATACGTAACAAACTCAAAAATACTCAAAATCCTTGTTTTTTCATAATGTTATTCTTTCTCTATAAATATTTTCCATGCGTTTTAGAGTTTTGGTAAGTAAGAAGCTGAAACACTCAATATACGTTTTTTGTAATAATATTTGGTATTCCCATATATGGTGATTTCCATGCATTTTAGCGTTTTGGTGCTTAACATGCTTATAAACACTTCAAAAACATGTATCTGGAAATGTCATTTCTTTTATCCATAAACGGTGAATTGCATGCATTTTTTGATGTGTGGTACCTACCAATGCAAAAAAAAAAAAAATATGTTTTTGGTAATCTTGTTTTGTTTCTCCATATGTAATGCTATTGAAGACTTTTTGCGTTTTCGACACTAAGAAGCTGGAAAAACACTCATAATACACTTTTCTCGTAATGTCTTTTCATTATTCAATGTAGAATATTTTGCATGAATTTACGTGTTTTCGTACATAACAATATGAATAACACTCATAACACACGTTTTTAGTAATATTGTGCTACATATTACTATTGAGCGTTTTTGCTATAATACTTGTGTATGGTAATATTGTTATGTTTCACCATATAAGGTGCATTGCATGCATTTTGCCGTTTATCTACCTAACAAGCTCAAAATTACTTATAATACACATTTTTGGTAATATGATTATGTTTCCCAATAATGAGTGTTTTGTATATTTTAACGTTTTCGTACGTAAGAAGCTCAAAAATACCTTTTTGGTAATGTTTTGTAGTCCAAAATAGGGTACTTTTCAAGCATTTTTATTGTTTTGGTGGATAAAGCGTTAAAGAAAATAATGAAATAAACACGTTTCTAGTAATGTCGCCTAATTCCTTACATAGAGTGTTTTGTATGTATTTTGGCAGTTTACTATCTATCTATCTATCTATCTATCTATCTATCTATCTATATATATATATATATATATATATATATATATATATATATATATATATATATATATATATATATATATATATATATATATATATATATATATATATATATATATATATATATATATATATATATATATATATATATATATATATAAATATATATATATATATATATATATATATAGACATTCAAGATACACGATTTGTCATAATGCTGTTCTAATTCTCCACATAGAGTGTTATTCAAAGGATTCTCGGGTTTTGGAACCTAAGAAGCTCAAAAATATTCCTTATACACGTTTCTCGTAATGTTCTTTCCTTTTCCCATATAGGATACTTTGCATGCATTTTAACGTTTAAGTACGTAAAAGCTCAAACTCTCAAAATACTTGTTTTTGGTAATATTACTCTGTGTTTCAATTAAGAAGGTTTTGCATCATTTTTAGCGATTTAGTAGGAAAGTACCTCAAAAACACTGAAAAGCAACTTGTTTTATGAAATTTTGTTTTCCAGAATAACGTGCTTTCCATACTTTTTCGCTTTTTGTTGTCTAACAGGCACAAAAAAAAAAAAAAATATAAGATACGTTTCCTTTAATATTGTTTCATTTAACCGTAGAGGGTGCAATGAATGCATTTTGGCGTTTTTTTATCTGACGATGTGAAAATCACTCAAAACCGATATTCTTTAAATGTTCTGTTTCTCCACTTAATACTATTTATAGCGTTTAGGTGCCTAAGAAGCTATGAAATACTCAAAATACACGTCTCTCATAATGTTCTTTTGGGGGTCTTGTACGTAACTCGCTCATAAACACTGAAAATACACGTTTTTATTAAAGTTTTGCATGCGTTTCTGTCCGTAAATGGCTAAAAACTCAAAAGATACGTTTTTGGTGATATTATTTTTTCCCCCATATAGGATGTTTTCCAAGCCTTTTAGAGCTTTCGAACTTACCACGAACCAGAAGACACTCAAAAGATATATTTCTGAAAAAGAAGTTTCAATTCTCCATAAATGGTGCATAGAGGGTGCATTTTGATATCTAAGAATGTGAAAAACTCTTAAAATTCACGTTTTCGATTATGTGCTGTGAACTTATCATTAAACCCAGCTGTGACCTCAATGAACGTTTCCCTTTGTGTTTCACAACACAAGGGGGCAGTCACAGCCTGCCCTCTAAAGACAACTCTCTTCCTTCACACAAAACTACAAGCACCTAATAACACACACATCCTTCACTCAAAAATTTTAAAATCATGGCGACTCCTACACCAGCCTCGGAGTCCCCATCTGAGGAGGGGACCATAAATGTCCCCAGGTCGGACTGCCCTTCTGTCGACGACCCTAAGTGTCTTGACAACCCCCTCAACTTTTTCTTCATTAACTTCTGCAACATTCGCGGTCTAAGATCTAATTTTCAATCTGTAGAACACCACCTCTCCTCTTCTAAACCTCATCTTCTTTTCCTCACTGAAACACAGGTGTCTGAGGCAACTGACAGTAGCCCCTTTTCTGTTCCCTCCTACTTTCTCTATCCTCATTTTCGATCCAAAGCTGGATGCTGCGTTTATGTGCGCAATGACTTAACCTGCTCTCGTGCCCACGCTCTTGAATCTTCCGAGTTTTCCACCATCTGGCTACGACTACAGAGTCATTCTCATACTAAATTTATCTGTGCTGTATACCTCTCTCCTAACTCCTCTGACTATAAGAAATTCTTTGACTACTTAACTTCCAAAGTGGAGCACATTCTGACCCTCTTCCCTTTTGCAGAGATTTCCATTCTTGGAGATTTCAATGTTCACCACCAGCTTTGGCTTTCCTCTCCCTTCACTGACCATCCTGGTGAACTAGCCTACAACTTTGCTATCCTCCATGACCTAGAGCAATTGGTGCAACACCCTACTCGTATTCCTGACCGTCTTGGAGATACGCCCAACATTCTTGACCTTTTCCTGACCTCTAATCCTTCTGCTTATGTTGTCACCCTTTCTTTTCCGTTGAACTCCTCCGATCACAATCTCATATCTTTATCTTGTCCTATCACTCCAATCCCTCCTCAGGATCCCCCTAAGCGAAGGTGCCTCCGGCGTTTTGCCTCTGCCAGTTGGGGGGGACCTGAGGAGATATTTCGCTGATTTTCCTTGGAATGACTACTGCTTTCGTGTCAGAGACCCGCTTTTGTGTGCTGAGCGCATAACAGAGGTGATAGTGCCTGGCATGGAGGCGTACATTCCTCACTCTTTTTCTCGTCCTAAACCTTCTAAACCTTGGTTTAACACAGCTTGTTCCCGTGCTATACATCATAGAGAGGTGGCCCACAAAAGGTACTTAAGCCTTCCATCACCAGAATCTCATGCACTTTATATTTCTGCCCGGAACCATGCCAAGTCTGTTCTCCAACTAGCCAAAAACTCCTTCATTGACAGAAAATGTCAAAACCTTTCAAGATCTAACTCCCCTTGTGATTTCTGGCATCTAGCCAAAAATATCTCCAATAACTTTGCTTCTTCTTCTTTCCCTCCACTACATTAACCAGATGGCACCACTGCTATCACATCTATTTCTAAAGCTGAACTCTTTGCTCAAACCTTTGCTAAAAACTCTACCTTGGACGATTCTTGGCTTGTTCCTCCCTCTCCTACACCCTCTGACTACTTCATGCCACGTATTAAAATTCTTCGCAATGATGTTTTCCATGCCCTCGCTGGCCTAAACACTCGGAAAGCTGATGGACCTGATGGGGTCCCTCCTATTGTTCTCCGAAACTGTGCCTCCGTGCTTGCACCTTGCCTAGTCAAACTCTTTCAGCTCTGTCTGTCAACATCTACCTTTCCTTCTTGCTGGAAGTTTGCCTACATTCAACCTGTTCCTAAAAAGGGTGACCGCTCTAATCCCTCAAACTACCGTCCTATTGCTTTAATTTCCTGCTTATCTAAAGTTCTTGAATCTATCCTCAACAGGAAGATTCTTAAACATCCATCACTTCACAACCTTCTATCTGATCGCCAGTATGGGTTCCGTCAAAACCGCTCTACTGGTGAACTTCTGGCTTTCCTTACTGAGTCTTTGTCATCCTCTTTTAGAGATTTTGGTGAAACTTTTGCTGTTGCCTTGGACATATCAAAAGGCTTTGATAGAGTCTGGCACAAAGCTTTGATTTCCAAACTACCCTCTTACGATTTCAATCCTTCTCTCTGTAACTTCATCTCAAGTTTCCTTTCTGACCGTTCTATTGCTGCTGTGGTAGACGGTCACTGTTCTTCTCCTAAATCTATTAACAGTGGTGTTCCTCAGGGTTCTGTCCTGTCACCCACTCTCTTCTTATTATTCATTAATGATCTTCTAAACCAAACTTCTTGTCCTATCCACTCCTACGCTGATGATACCACCCTGCACTTTTCCACGTCTTTTCATAGACGTCCAACCCTTCAGGAGGTAAACATATCACGCAGAGAAGCCACAGAATGCCTGACTTCTGATCTTTCTAAAATTTCTGATTGGGGCAGAGCAAACTTGGTATTGTTCAATGCCTGAAAAACTCAATTCCTCCATCTATCATCTCGACACAACCTTCCAGACAACTATCCCCTCTTCTTCAATGACACTCAGCTTTCCCCTTCTTCTACACTGAACATCCTCATCTCTAGCTAAAACAGCTTCTATGAAGTTAGGTGTTCTGAGACGTCTCCGCCAGTTTTTCTCACCCCCCCCAGCTGCTAACTCTGTACAAGGGCCTTATCCGTCCATGTATGGAGTATGCTTCACATGTCTGGGGGGGTTCCACTCATAATGCTCTTCTAGACAGGGTGGAATCAAAAGCTTTTCGTGTCATCAACTCCTCTCCTCTAACTGACTGTCTTCAGCCTCTCTCCCACCGCCGAAATGTTGCATATCTATCTGTCTTCTACCGCTATTTTCATGCTAACTACTCTTTTGATCTTGCTAACTGCATGCCTCCCCTCCTTCCGCGACCTCGCTGCACAAGACTTTCTTCTTTCTCTCACCCCTATTCTGTCCACCTCTCTAACGCAAGAGTTAACCAGTATTCTCAATCATTCATCCCTTTCTCTGGTAAACTCTGGAACTCCCTGCCTGCTTCTGTATTTCCACCTTCCTATGACTTGACTTCCTTCAAGAGGGAGGTTTCAAGACACTTATCCACCAATTTTTGGCCACTGCTTTGACCCCTTTATGAGACTTGCATTTCAGTGGGCATTCTTTTTTATTAGTTTTTTGTTGCTCTTGGCCAGTATCCTTCCTATATAAAAAAAAAAAATATATATATATATATATATATATATATATATATATATATATATATATATATATATATATATATATATATATATATATATATATATATATATATATATATATATATATATATATATATATATATATATTTTTTCCATATAGAGTGTTTTTCATGCGTTTTAGCGTTTTGGTACATAAGGAACATTTATAATATAAATTTCAAGTAATGTTCTTTCATTACCCGGTGTAGGGTATTTTTTAATGAATTGCATCGTTCTTATCCGTAACATGCTCAAAACATTAAAAATACTAGTTTTTGGAAATGTTATTCTTTCTCTATTAAGGGTGTTTTGCTTGCGTTTTAGAATTTTGGTACGTAAAAAGCTCAAAACACTCAAAAAGAAACGTTTTTCGTAATGTTCTTTGGTATTCGTATATAGGGTTATGCTTTTTAGCATTTTGGTGTACAAAATCCTCATAAACACTCCAAAAACATGTATGTGGAAATGTAATTTTTTTTTCCCTATATACGGTGAACTGAATACATTTTGGATGTTTGGTACCTAACAACACAAAAAAGCCTCAAAATACACGTTTTTCGTAATGTTGATCTGTTTCCCCATATATAATGTTCCTAAAGAGTTTTTGAGTTTTGGACATTAAGAAGCTGAAAACCATTCATAACACACTTTTCTCGTAATGTCTTTTCGTTGTTAAATCGAGGATATTTTGCATGAATTTAAGCGTTTTCGTACATAATTATATGAATAACATCCATAATACGTTTTTGATGGTGTTATTCTTTTTCTTCATATAGAGTGCTATTGAGCGTTTTTTTTTCAAATAAGGACTTCAGTAACATTCATAATATTGTTATGTTTCACCATATAGGGCATATTTCGTGCATTTTGCCGTTTCTGTACCTAATGAGCTAAAAAAAAAAAAACACTCATAACATACATTTTTGGTAATATTATTCAGTGTCTCCATAAGGGGTGTTTTGCATGAATTTTTGCGATATGGTACGTCAGACACTCAAACACTCAGACGAAACCTTTTTTGGTAAACCAAGCTGTTTCTTTTTTATTGCAAATAGGCTGTTCTTCATGCATTTTAGCATTTTGGTGCCTAAAACGCTCAAAAAAAAAAAAAACTAAAAAGACACGCTTCTGGTAATTTCACATTATTTTCCCATATAGGATGATTCGCTTGCATTTTACCGTTTTGGTACCTAACAATGTAAAAAACACTCAAAATACAAGTTTTTGACAATGTTGTTCTTTTTGTCTATATAGAGTTCTATTCAAACGCTTTTTCGCGTTTTGTTACCTAACAAGCTCGAAAACACTCCAAATACGCGTTTCTCGTAAGGTCCTTTTGGTTACCTATATTGTATACTATACATGCATTTTGGCAATGTAACAAGCTCAAAAACAATCATTTCATATTTCATTTTGGTAATGTTACTCTGTGTCACGATCAAGGGGATTTTCCATGTTTTAAGCTTTTTCATAGGTACCTCAAAACACTGAAATGGAACAGTTTTGGTAATGATGTTTTGTTTTTCCATATCGAGTCCCTTCCATGATTTTTTAGCGTTTTGTTGTCTAACACTCATAAGATATGTTTCCTGTAATGTCGTTTTATTTCACCATAGAGGGCGCTTTACATGTATTTTGGCGTTTTGTTTTCTGTGAAAAACACTCAAAAATGTAATGTTGTTCTGTTTCTCCAAATAGAGAGCTATTTATTCGTTTGAGCGTTTTGTTTCCTAAGAAGCTCGAAAGAAAAAAAAAAATCAAAATACACGTCTCGCGTAATGTTCTTTTCTTTTCCGATGTGGTGTACTTTATATTTTTTTTTTTTTTTTTTTTTACGTAACAAGCTCATAAACACTAAAAATACACGTTTTTGGTATTTATTTTGTTTTGTATTTTAAACAGTGTTTTGAATGCGTTTAAGCGTTTTGGTACGTAAGCAGCTAAAAAAGACAACGTGTCTAGGTAATATCTAGGTAATCATCCTTTTTGTGCTTTTGTGCCGAACCCGCTCCAAAAGACATTCAAAAGACATGTTTCTGAAAATGAATTTTCAATTCATTTTTCGGTGAGGTTATTCTTTTTCTCAATAAGAAAGTTTTGCATGCCTTTTAGCACTTTTTTGGACTTAAGAAGCTCGTAAACACTTCAGAGTTATGTTTTTGGTAATGTTGCTTTTTTTTTCTATGTAACAAACTCAAAAACTCTTAAAATACACGGTTTTTGGTAAAGGTATACTGTTTCTCATTATTTATTTTTATTTATTTATTTATTTATTTTATTTATTTATTTATTTATGTATTTTTATTTTATTTCATTTTATTTTACTTTAATTTATTTTTTTTGCATAGGTTTCAGCGTTTTATTACGTAAGTAAATCTAAAAAAAAAAAACGATTTTGGCAATATTGTTTCGTTTTCCTTTATAGGGTTTTTTTTTCCATGTTTTTTTTGTGCGTAACTAGATTCATGTGTTTCAGCGTTTTTGTACCTAAGAAACTCAAAAACACTCATAATGCACGATTTTCTTAATCACTTTTTGTTTTGCCATATAGGGTAAATTATATGTATTTTCATGATATGGCATCTAAGAATGTGAAATACACTGAAATTACACGTTTTTTTTTCTCTCTCTGTTTCTTGATATAGAATACTATTCATGCGTTTTAATCGTTTTCATAATTAAGAAGCTCAAAAACATTCATAATAAGCGTTTCTCGTAGTGTCTTTTCGTATCCCTTATTAAGTAGTTTGCATCCATTTTGACGTTTTTGTACGTTTCTCTTCCTAAAACGATAATAAATACTCAAAACACACCTTTATGTAAATGTTATTTCTTTTTTACATATAATGTGATCGGCATGCATTTTTGCGTTTTGTTATCTATAAATGTGAAATACACTAAAATACACATATTTGGTAGTTTTCATTTTTTTTTTTTTTTTTTTCCACATTGAGTGCTATTTATGTGTTATCATGTGTTGGTACCGAGGAATCTCAAAAACACTCACAGTACACGCTTCTTGGAAAGTCTTTTCGTTTTCCCCTTTTCATGCTTTTTTTTTGGTATTTTTCAATGTAAAAAGCTCAAAAACATTCAAAATGCTTTTTTTTTTTTTTTTTGGTAATATTATTCTGTTTCTCCATACAGTGTTCCGGTACATAAGAAACTGAAAACACTCAAAAGACACATCTTTGATAATTTTGTTTTCTATTCCTATATAAAGTGCTTTTCGTGTTTCTTAAAGCTTTGGCGCCTAGCCTGCACAAAAACACTCCAAATACTTTTTTCTTGGAATGTTGTTTCGTTTCTTCATGTAAGGGACTCCCTATGCATTTTCGAGTTTTGGTGCCTAAGAATGAGCTAAAGCCTCAAATTACACGTTTTTTTGGTAATCTATTTTTCATTATAGAGTGTTATTAAATTTTTTTTTTCGAATTTTGGTAGTTAAGAAGCTCAAAAACGCTCATAATACACTTCGCATGCATTTTGACTTCATTTTACGTAGCAAGCTCAACCACACTTCTAATAGTTGCTTTTGGTTAGGTTATTTTGTTTTTTAACAAATCGTTTTTGCATGTATTTTTGGTTTTGGTAAGTAGCTCAAAACACTTAGAAGAGACGTTTTTTTTGTAATATTTTATTCTCGCATATAGGGTGTTTTCAATGCTTTCTAGCGTTTTGGTACCTAACACGTTCATATACACTCAAAAGACACCTTACTGGAAATGTCGTTTCCTTTTTTCCATATATAGGATACTTTGCATGCATTTTGGCGTGTGAAATACACACAAAATTTCACGTTTTTTTTATTTATTTATTTATTTTTTTGTTATCGAAATACATATATAATGCTATTCCTGCATTTTAGCGTTCCGGAACCTATGAAGTTCATAGACATCTATAATACACGTTTCTCTTTATTTATTTTCTTTTTCCGCATATATAGTACTTAACATGCATTTTGTCGCTTTTGTACGTAACAAGCTGAAAAACTCCAAATACTTGTCATTGGTAGTGTTAATCTGTTTTTCCATAAAGAGTGTTTTGTATGTGCTTTAGCTTTCTGATAGTCTCAAAAACACTCAAAAGACAAATTTTTCCTTTTTTTCTTTGTATTCCCTTATAAGGTGATTTCTATGATTTCTTTTTACGTTTTTATGGCTCACATTAAAAAAAAAAAAAATCACAAAACACGTTTCTGGGATTTTTCGTTCTTTCCCCATATAGGGCATGAATTTCGTCGTTTTGGTACTTACTGATGTGAAAATCACTCAAAATACACGTTTTCTGGTAATGTTGATCTGTTTCTCAATGTAGAGCTTCCCTTACTTCTTATGTTTTTATATTCTAAAAAAAAAAAGAACTAATAATAATAATGATAATAATGATCCCTTATTTTAGATTTATGTCACTTGAAATTATCAGGACCTTAATTTTCATTCACTCGAAAAACTCACTCCATGCACACCTGGCTCCCCAATGTCACCTGAGCACCGGAAGCAGAAATATAGTAAACCATATAAAAAAAAATAAAATAAAAATATAATAATAATAATAATAATGATAATAATAATAATAATAATAATAATAATAATAATGATAATAATAATAATAATAATAATAATAATAATAATAATAATAATAATAATAATAATGATAATAATAATAATAATAATAATAATAATAATAATAATAATAATAATAATAAATAACTTTCCTTGATGTCATCTTCATAACTTGGATCACCCAAATTATTATCCTTTTTTCTCATACAATTCTTCATCTAGTGTAATTGTTCTCTCGTTTTTCTCCCTCACGCTGGCAATCTGGAGCGGTGAAGGCTCACGTTTGATTAACTTAACAAGTATTAACACCACAGCAAGCAAGGAAGGAAGGAAGGAGAGAGAGAGAGAGAGAGAGAGAGAGAGAGAGAGAGAGAGAGAGAGAGAGAGAGAGAGAGAGAGAGAGAGAGAGAGAGAGAGAGAGAGAGAGAGAGAGAGAGAGAGAGAGAGAGAGAGAGAGAGAGAGAGTTTTAAAAAATGCAAGTGAATTAAGGAAAGAGAGAAGAGCGAGTGATTTAAAAGTACGAGAAAAGGAAGAAACGAAGAAAAGAAGAAAGGAAAGAAGAGCGAGTGGTAGTTAAAAAAAAAACACGCGAGAAAGTAAGAAATGAAGGAAAGTAAGGATTGAAGGAAGAAAGACTAATTGAGTGTTAGAAAATGAGTGACAGAAGGAAGAAACAGTGTGTAAAGGATTAAAGTAAGCGAGTAAAAGAAGGAGGGAAGCAACAAAGGAAGGAAGGAAGGAGCGAAGGAAGGAAGGAAGGAAGGAGAGGAACATAGCCTTTTAAAAGTTTGACAGAAATCTCAAACCAAGAGGAAGGAAGAGAGAGAGAGAGAGAGAGAGAGAGAGAGAGAGAGAGAGAGAGAGAGAGAGAGAGAGAGAGAGAGAGAGAGAGAGAGAGAGAGAGAGAGAGAGAGAGAGAGAGGAGGTTTCAAATCCGCTTGTATGGAGTGAAGAGGAAAGAAAAAAAGGGGAAGGAAGGTGGAGACGTGAGATTTCCTTCTTTGAGTGAGGGAAGAGGAGAGGAAGCAAAGTGAAAGAAGGAATGGATCTCATGGATAATAAAGGAAGAATGGGGGAAGGGAGGGAGGAAGTGCTAGAGATATATGAATGAAGATATAGATTAATAAAGGAAGGGAGGGAAGGAAGAGGGAGGAAGGAAGGAGGTAGGTAAGAAATGAAAGCCAAAGAGAGACAGACAGACAGAGAGAGAGAGAGAGAGAGAGAGAGAGAGAGAGAGAGAGAGAGAGAGAGAGAGAGAGAGAGAGAGAGAGAGAGTGGTACCGGGCCAGGTGGTTGTCCTGGTTCCTGTCAATTCCAACATGTTATCAGTAGTGTTATGCGATGACTGTATCTAAAAATCACATATAATATCGTCCAAGATTTATTTATTTCTAACTCGCCTCAAATGCGCACTGTAGACAAGCTGAAGTCATTGCCCTAAATAAATCATTGCTCTTATGAGAGACACAGGGATACGCAGGGCACTCAGAGGTACAACCTCGTCTCGCCTCACTGATGAACCGATTTTCTCTCTCGCGTCAACCAACACCACTTCTCATGTACTGACGACGATTTAATATTCATCGCAAAATTCAATCTCGATTCGGAAACTTACCATCCAAAATTCGTTCCGGCCCGTGGAGGACAGGGAGAGCGTACTGGAGGGGAGGGTGGCTGTCTGGTTCCACCCGGGTCCCAGGGCGGGGATCGGGCAGCAAGTCCCGCTCCTCCTTTACCTCCTTATTAAGATATGATCGTCCACTTCCAGCCCCTCACACCCAACAAGAGGCCATCGTTAACACTACGCACCAACCACCAGATACTGCCACCACTGAGGCCCTGATGGGGAGATACGGGCTCCTCCTTCCGTGACAGTGTCTGGTGAATTGTGTGTAGTAGTTCATCAAAATTAGCGTTCAGGACCTAACTACAAATGAGTAAATTGGCCTCCATCATGCCCCAGACACTGCCATGCGAGGGACCTCTTTTGGGGAGAAGAGTGCGCCTTCCATGGCAGTGACTGGTGAGTTTGTCAAAATTGTCTTTCTGATGACCTCTTGTTCAGTGTGAGGGGCTGGAGGGTTGCAGCGCCAGTGTCCCCACACTTCGTGAAAACTCGCTTCGTTTAATGCGATTCCCGCGTCGTCATCTTAAAACTCGCTTCGTTTAATGTAATTCCTGCGTCGTCATCGTGAAATTCGCTTCGTTTAATGTGATTCTCGCGTCGTTATCGTGAAACTCGCTTCGTTATAGTGAAAATCGCATCGTTATCGTGAAATTCGCTTCGTTTAATGTGATTTCCGCGTCGTTATCGTGAAAATTGCTTCGTTATCGTGAAAAGCGCATCGTTATTATGAAACTCGCTTCGTTTAAATTGATTCCTGCGTCTTATTGAAAAATGCATCGTTATCGTGAAAACTGCATCGTTATCGTGAAATCCGCTTCGTTATCGTGAAAATCGCATCGTTATCGGCACCGGCATCGTTTTTTTTATTTATTTATTTATTTTAATCTATTTACTCATTTACCTTTCTATTACTTTATTTTCTATATTTATTTATATCTATTTATTTCCTCTTCCTTTTATTCATTTATTTTGGTTAACGGGAAACCTCAACCTGCAGCTGACAGACACGGTGATAAATACTCAAAAGAAACATTTCTGATAAAGTCGTTTGTTTCACGCATTTTGGCGTTTTAGTATCTGATAATGTGAAAAAAAAAAAAAACACCTTTTTTGTAATATTGTTGTTTGTGCATATAGAGTGCTTGTCATGCATTTTAGTATTATGGTACGTAGAAATGTAAAATCTCATGTAAAACACTTTTCTCGTAATGTCCTTTCGTTTCCCCACACAGAGTACTTTGCGTGCAGTTTTGCATTGTTCTACATAACGAGCTAAAAACATTCAAAATACTCGTTTTTGGGATAGTTATACTGTTTTTCCATGAAGAATTTTTCTGGAAGCGTTTCAGCGTTTTGGTACTTATGTAGCTCAAAAAAAAAAAAATGAAAAGATGGGTTTTTGGTAATGTTGCTTTGTTTTCCTATATAGGGTGCTTCCCATGCTCTATTAATTTGTGCCTAGCCCGCTCATAAACACTTCAGAAACACGTTTCGGGAAATATCGTTTCCTTTCCTCATATACAAATGTTTTGCGTACATTTTGGCGATTGGGTACCTAACAGTGTGAAAATAAACTTTTTTCGTAATATTTTCTCTTTCTCCATATAGAGTACTATTCATACGTTTTTCCATTGTGGTACCTAAGAATCTTAAAAATTCTTATAGCAATCATTTCTAGTAATGTCTTTTCATTTCCTTATATAAAGTAGTTTCCATATATGTTGGCGTTTATGTAGGTAATAAACTGAAAAACACTCACAATATTTGTTTTTTGGTAATAAAAGAGTGTTTTCATGTTTTATATTTTTTTCTTAGCGTTTTGGTACCTAAGTAGCTGAAAACACTCAAAAGACACGTTTTTGTAATATTATTTTGTATTCCTATATACGATGGTTTCCATATTTTTTAGCGTTTTGGTGCCTAACACGCTCATAAACTCATAAAAGATATATTTTTAGAAATCTCGTTTCCTTTACCCATGCCTAACACATACACATTTTTGGTAATATTATTCTGTTTCTCTATATAGAGTGCTATTCATGCGTTTTAGCATTATGATACCTAAGAAGCTCAAAAACTCTTATAATACACGCTTATCGTAATGTTCCTTCGTTTCCCCGTATAGATTACTCCCCTTGGATTTTGGCATTTTTTACGACAAAGATAAAAAAAAAAAAAAAAAAATGCTTGTTTCTTGTAATGCTCTTGTATTTCTCCATAAAGGGTGTTTTGGATTTTTTAAGCATTTTGGAAATAGGTCAAAAGACACAATTTTGGTAATGTTGTCTTGTGTTCCTATAGACGTTGATTTTTTTGCTTTTAAGTGTTTTATTAACTAATACGCACATCAGTACTCAAAACACACGTTTCTGGAAATGTTTCCTTTCCCCATATTGAATGTTTTCTTTATTTTTTTATGGATTTTTGCGTGTGAAATACCTTCAAAATACTCTTTTTAGTAATATTGTTCTGTTTTTCCTTATAGAGTGCTATTCATGCTTTTTTTTGGGGGGGTAGGACCTAAGAAGCTCAAAACACTCATAATACACGTTCCTCGTAGTGTTTTTTTTCATTTCTTCATATAGGGTGCTTTTCATTCATTTTGACGTTTTCTACGTAATAAGCTAAAAAATACTCAAAATATTTGATTTTAGTAATGTTATTCTGATTCTTCAAAAAAAAAAAAAATGCGTTTTGCATACGTTTTACCGTTTTGGTACTTTATGTAGCTGAAAAACTCTCATAAGACACGTTTTTGGTAATACTGATTTTTTTTTCCCGTATTGGGAGCTTTCTATGTATTTTAACGTTTTGGTGGCTAACAATCTCATAAACACATAATCCTAAAGATATATTCCTGTCTTTTCATTTTTCATTAGTGGGTACTTTACGTGCATTTTGGCGTTTTGGTATTTAAAAATGTGAAAAAAAAACACTCAAAACAAATTTATGTTTCTCCATATAGATTGCAATTCGCGCGTTTCAGCGTTTTGTTACATAAGGTCAAAAACACTCATGATACACGTTTCTCATAATGCTTTTTTGTTTCTCTAAATGAGGTACTT
Organism: Scylla paramamosain; assembly: GCF_035594125.1. Taxonomy (NCBI): domain Eukaryota; kingdom Metazoa; phylum Arthropoda; class Malacostraca; order Decapoda; family Portunidae; genus Scylla; species Scylla paramamosain. Next base: position 2,767,140 of record NC_087188.1, read on the forward strand.
TCCATGCAATTTGGCTCAAAAACACGTAAAATACACGATTTTTGTAGTCAATGCTTTCAATAAATAACGTTTTGCATACGTATTATCGTTTTGGTACATAAATAGCTTAATAACCCTGTTTTCTTACGTAATAAGTTAAAAACACGATTTTCGTAGAGTCATTGTGTTTTTTCAATAAATGGCGTTTTCCATACGTATTATCGTGTTGGAATATAAATTCTTCTTACGTAACAAGTTAAAAACACTAAAATACACTTTCCTCGTAATGTCTTTTCGTTTCCCCTTATATGATACTTTGCAAACATTTTGTATTTTCTACGTAAAAAAAAAAAAAAAATACAAAAATACTGAAAATACTTGTTTCTGGTAAAGTTATTCTATTTCTCCGTAAAAGGTGTTTTCCATGCATTTTAGTGTTTTAAAACGCAAGAAGCTCAAAAATGCTAAAAAGAGACGTTTTTGTTAATGTTGTTTGGTTTTCCCATATAGGGTGCTTTCCATACTTTTCTAGAGTTTTTTTGACTAGCATATTCATAAGCATAAGGCACGTTTCTAGAAATCTCGTTTTGATACGTAAGTAGCTCAAAAAAGCTAAAAAGAGACGTTTTTTGGTAATGTTTCGTTTTCCATATAAAGTTCATTCCATGATTTTTAGCATTTTGATGGGAAACACTCTCAGAAAAAAAAAAAAAAAGACTTGTCGTTTCCTTTCCACAGATAGGTTGCTTTCCATTCATTTTAGCGTTTTGGTGTCTAGCAGTGTGAAAAACAATTCCCCATACATGTATAAGTGCATTTGAATACATTATGGCGTTTTGGTACCCAGCAATGTTAAAAACACGCAAAATACACTTTATAGTAATATTGTACTGTTCCTCTATATACAGTGCTTTCAGCGCCTTTTCACAATTTGATAACTAAGAAGCTCAAAAACGCTCATAAGACGTTTCTCGTTATGTCTTTTCGTTTCCCATTTAGGATACTTTAAATGCATTTGGGCTTTTCTTGATAACGAGATAAAAATACTTAAAATACTTATTTTTGGTAATAATATTCTGTTTCTTGATAAATGAGGTTTTGCATGCGTTTTTAGCCTTTTGGTTCATAAGAAGTTCAAAAACAGTCAAAAGAGTGTAATATTTTGTATTCCTATATACCGTCATTTATATGTCTTTTAGCGTTTTGGTGCTTAATACGCTTAAAAAAACACTCAAAAGAGACGTTTTTCCATATAGTGATCTTTGTAAATATTTTGACGAATTGGTTTTTAACAATATGAAAACACTCGAAACAGATTTTTTTATGTTGTTCTGTTTTTCCATATAGAGTGGTATTAATTTGTTTTTGCGTTTTGGTATCTAAGAAGCTTAAAGAACAATCATTATAAACGTTTCTCGTAATGTCTTTTCGACTCCCCATTAAACGTACTTAGCATGCATTTTCTCGATCTTCTACATAAGAAGCTCAAAAGCACTCCAAAAAAAAAAAAAAACTTATTTTTGGTAATGTTATTGTTTCTTTTGTAAATGGTGTTTTCCATGGATTTTCCTTTTTTCGTATGCAAAAGGTTCAAAATACTCAACTGACGCGTTTTTCTTAATAGGGTGATTTCCAGGCTTTTTAGCGTTTTGGTGTCTAACATGCTAAAAAAAACAATCAAAAGACACATTTTTGGGAATTTCGTTTCATTTGACCATATAGATAGCTCTGCATACATTTTGGCGTTTTGATACCTAGTAAAATTAAAACATTCAAAATACACTATTTTGGTAATGTTTTGTTTCTTCATTTAGAGAGCTATTAGTGCGTTTTAGCAAGATGGTACTTAAGCAGCTCAAAAACTCTTATAATACACGTCTCTCGTAATGTCTTTTTTTTTCCTTATATAGAAAACTTTGCATGCATTTTATTATTTTTCTACGTAACAAGCTCAAAACACTAAAAACACATGTTTTTGGTGAAATTAAACTCTTTTACCATGAGCTTTGGCGATTTGGTAGATAAGTAGTTTTCGGTATCTTAGGTACCAGAACTAAAAAAAAGGCATGAATAGAAATCTATATGGAGAAAGAAAACAACATTACCAAAGAACGTGTATTTTCAGGGCATTTCACATTGTTAGGTACCAAACCACCAAAATGATTTCAGATTATTCTATATAAGGAAAGCAAACAGAATTTCGGAAAACATGTTCCTTGAGTATACTCGGCACCAAGACGCTAAAAAGCAGGGAAAGCACACTTCATGGGAAAACAAAACATTACCAAAATACCTTTCTTTTCAGTGTTTTGAGCTACTTACGAAAAAGCTAAAATGCAAGAAAATCACCCTTCATGTGGAAACTTTAAAATTACAAAAAAAAGGATTATTTGCGTTTTTAATCTTGTTACGTATAAAATACAAGATGCATTCAAAGTATATTATAGAGGGAAACGAAATAAAACATTAAGATAATTTTGCATTACGAGTATTTTTTTTTACTTTTTAGATGCCAAAATGCTAAAAAGGCATGGATACCACTCTATATGGAGGAAAACAGAACCTTACCCAAAAAAACTGTATTTCTAGTGTTTCTTTTTCACATTATTAGAAACCAAAAACGCCAAAATTTATACAAAGCCACCTATATGGGGAAACGAAATGACATTACCAGAAACGTGTTTTTTGAGTGTTCATGAGAGTGGTAGGCATCAAAAACGCTATAAAGAATAAAGCTCACCCTATATAGGAATACAATACATTATTACGAAAACACATGTCTTTTAACTGTTTTTTTTTTTTTTTTTATGTAAGAAGGTCACAAGCCAAGAGCAACAAAAATCAATAAAAAAAATGCCCACTGAAATGCCAGTCCCGTAAAAGGGTCAAGGTAGTGGTCAAAAATTGGTGGATAAGTGTCTTGAAACCTCCCTCTTGAAGGAATTCAAGTCATATGAAGGTGGAAATAGAGAAGCAGGCAGGGAGTTCCAGAATTTACCAGAGAAAGGAATGAATGACTGAGAATAATGGTTAACTCTTGCGTTAAAGAGGTGGACAAAATAGGGGTGAGAGAAAGAAGAAAGTCTTGTGCAGCGAGGCCGCGGAAGGAAGGGAGGCATGCAGTTAGCAAGATCAGAAGAGCAGTTAGCATGAAAATAGCGGTAGAAGACAGCTAGATATGCAACATTGCGGCGGTGAGAGAGAGGCTGAAGACAGTCAGTTAGAGGAGAGGAGTTGATGAGACGAAAAGCTTTTGATTCCACCCTGTCTAGAAGAGCAGTATGAGTAGAACCCCCCCAGACATGTGAAGCATACTCCATACATGGACGGATAAGGCCCTTGTACAGATGTACAGAGTTAGCAGCTGGGGGGGTGAGAAAAACTGGCGGAGACGTCTCAGAACACCTAACTTCATAGAAGCTGTTTTAGCTAGAGATGAGATGTGAAGTTTCCAGTTCAGATTATAAGTAAAGGACAGACTGAGGATGTTCAGTGTAGAAGAGGGGGACAGTTGAGTGTCATTGAAGAAGAGGGGATAGTTGTCTGGAAGGTTGTGTCGAGTTGATAGATGGAGGAATTGAGTTTTTGAGGCATTGAACAATACCAAGTTTGCTCTGCCCCAATCAGAAATTTTAGAAAGATCAGAAGTCAGGCGTTCTGTGGCTTCCCTGCGTGATATGTTTACCTCCTGAAGGGTTGGACGTCTATGAAAAGACGTGGAAAAGTGCAGGGTGGTATCATCAGCATAGGAGTGGATAGGACAAGAAGATTGGTTTAGAAAATATTTAATGAATAATAAGAAGATAGTTGGTGACAGGACAGAACCCTGAGGAACACCACTGTTAATAGATTTAGGAAAAGAACAGTGACCGTCTACCACAGCAGCAATAGAACGGTTAGAAAGGAAACTTGAGATGAAGTTACAGAGAGAAGGATAGAAACCGTAGGAGGGTAGTTTGGAAATCAAAGCTTTGTGCCAGACTCTATTAAAAACTTTTGATATGTCCAAGGCAACAGCAAAAGTTTCACCAAAATCTCTAAAAGAGGATGACCAAGACTCAGTAAGGAAAGCCAGAAGATCACCAGTAGAGCGGCCTTGACGGAACCCATACTGGCGATCAGATAGAAGGTTGTGAAGTGATAGATGTTTAAGAATCTTCCTGTTGAGGATAGACTCAAAAACTTTAGATAGGCAGGAAATTAAAGCAATAGAACGGTAGTTTGAGGGATTAGAACGGTCACCCTTTTTAGGAATAGGTTGAATATAGGCAAACTTCCAGCAAGAAGGAAAGGTAGATGTTGACAGACAGAGCTGAAAGATTTTGACTAGGCAAGGTGCAAGCACGGAGGCACAGTTTCGGAGAACAATAGGAGGGACCTCATCAGGTCCATAAGCCTTCCGAGGGTTTAGGCCAGCGAGGGCATGGACAACATCATTGCGAAGAATTTTAATACGTGGCATGAAGTAGTCAGAGGGTGGAGGAGAGGGAGGAACAAGCCCAGAATCGTCCAAGGTAGAGTTTTTAGCAAAGGTTTGAGCAAAGAGTTCAGCTTTAGAAATAGATGTGATAGCAGTGGTGCCATCTGGTTGAAGTAGTGAAGGGAAAGAAGAAGAAGCAAAGTTATTGGAGATATTTTTGGCTAGATGCCAAAAATCACGAGGGGAGTTAGATCTTGAAAGGTTTTGACATTTTCTGTTAATGAAGGAGTTTTTGGCTAGTTGGAGAACAGACTTGGCATGGTTCCGGGCAGAAATATAAAGTGCATGAGATTCTGGTGATGGAAGGCTTAAGTACCTTTTGTGGGCCACCTCTCTATCATGTATATCACGAGAACAAGCTGTGTTAAACCAAGGTTTAGAAGGTTTAGGACGAGAAAAAGTGTGAGGAATGTACGCCTCCATGCCAGACACTATCACCTCTGTTATGCGCTTAGCACACAAAGACGGGTCTCTGACATGGAAGCAGTAGTCATTTCAAGGAAAATCAGCAAAATACCTCCTCAGGTCCCCCCAACTTGCAGAGGCAAAACACCAGAGGCACCTTCACTTAGGGGGATCCTGAGGAGGGATTGGAGTGATAGGACAAGATAAGGATATGAGATTGTGATCGGAGGAGCCCAACAGAGAAGAAAGGGTGACAGCATAAGCAGAAGGATTAGAGTTCAGGAAAAGGTCAAGAATGTTGGGCGTATCTCCAAGACGGTCAGGAATGCGAGTAGGGTGTTGCACCAATTGCTATAGGTCATGGAGGATAGCAAAGTTGTAGGCTAGTTCACCAGGATGGTCAGTGAAGGGAGAGGAAAGCCAAAGCTGGTGGTGAACATTGAAATCTCTGCAAAAGGGAAGAGGGTCAGAATGTGCTGCACTTTGGAAGTTAAGTAGTCAAAGAATTTCTTATAGTCAGAGGAGTTAGGAGAGAGGTATACAGCACAGATAAATTTAGTATGAGAGTGACTCTGTAGTCGTAGCCAGATGGTGGAAAACTCGGAAGATTCAAGAGCGTGGGCACGAGAGCAGGTTAAGTCATTGCGCACATAAACGCAGCATCCAGCTTTGGATCGAAAATGAGGATAGAGAAAGTAGGAGGAAACAGAAAAGGAGCTACTGTCAGTTGCCTCAGACACCTGAGTTTCAGTGAGGAAAAGAAGATGAGGTTTAGAAGAGGAGAGGTGGTGTTCTACAGATTGAAAATTAGATCTTAGACCGCGAATGTTGCAGAAGTTAATGAAGAAAAAGTTGAGGGGGGTGTCAAGACACTTAGGGTCGTCGACAGAAAGGCAGTCCGACCTGGGGACATTTATGGTCCCCTCCCCAGATGGGGGACTCCGAGGCTGGTGTAGGAGTCGCCATGATGATTTTAAAATTTTTGAGTGAAGGGTGTGGGTGTTATTAGGTGCTTGTAGTTTTGTGTGGAGGAAGAGAGTTGTCTTTAGAGGGTAGGCTCTGACTGCCCCCTTGTGTTGTTAGACACAAAGGGAAACGTTCAGTGAGGTCACATCTGGGTTTAATGATAAGTTCACAGCACCCTCTGAACAGTGCTTTAGACCTCACTGGGAGTAATTATCGTTTCGGCAGGTGTCTACTGCCTCCTCCTGGCTTACGTACCTAAACGCTAAAAAACGCATGCAAAACATACTTTATGAAAAAAAAAAAAGACCAAAAAACATAATTTTAGTGGTTTTGAGATTTAAGAACAAAAACGCTAAGATGCATGCACACTACAATGTTTATGTAAATAAAAGGACATTACAAGAGCCATGTATTAAGAGTGTTTTTCAGCTTGTTAGGTACCAAATCGATAAAACATATCCACAGTACTGTATATGGAGAAACTAAATAACATTAACAATATCTTTTTTTTTTTTCAGTGTATTTCACATTGTTCGGAACCAAAACGCCAAAATGTAAGATGCAAAATGTAAGATGGCGTTTTGGTTTCTAATAATGTGAAAAAGAAACACTAGAAATACAGTTTTTTTTTGGTAAGATACAAATGTAAGATGCATATAAAATGCAAGATGCATTCAGAGTATATTATAGGGGGAAACGAAAAAACATTACGATAAATTTGCATTACGAGTATTTTTTTTTTTACTTTTTAGATGCCAAAATGCTAAAAAGGCATGGATACCACTCTATATGAAGAAAAACAGAACCTTACCAAAAAAAAAAAATGTATTTCTAGTGTTTCTTTTTCACACTATTAGAAACCAAAACGCCAAAATTTATACAAAGCCACCTATATGGTGAAACGAAATGACATTACCAGCAACGTGTCTTTTGAGTGTTCTTGAGAGTGGTAGGCATCAAAAACGCTATAAAGAATAAAGTTCATCCTATATAGGAATACAATACATTATTACGAAAAAAAACATGTCTTTTAAGTGTTTTTTGTTTAATTTCATACGTACCAAAACGCTAAAAACGCATGCAAAACATACTTTATGAAAAAAAAAAAAATTACCAAAAAACATAATTTTAGTGGTTTTGAGATTTAAGAACAAAAACGCTAAGATGCATGCAAACTATAATGTTTATGTAAACAAAAGGACATTACAAGAGCCATGTATTAAGAGTGTTTTTCAGCTTGTTAGGTACCAAATCGATAAAACACATCCACAGTACTGTATATGGAGAAACTAAATAACATTAACAATATTTTTTTTTTCAGTGTATTTCACATTGTTCGGAACCAAAACGTCAAAATGTATGGAAAGCGCGCTATATGAGGAAAAAAATGTTCGAGAAACGTGCTTGTTGAGAGTTTATTAGCGTGTTAGGCACTAAAAAGCATGGAAATCACCCTATATGCGAAAACAAAACAACATTACTAAGGCATCTCTTTTCATTGTTTTTAAGCTACTTTCTTACCAAAACGCTAAAACGCATGGAAAACATCTTTTCTCGAGAAACAGAATAATATTACCAGAAACATGTAATGTGATTGTTAATGAGTTTTTATATCACTCTACATCAAGAAACAGTTCATTTTACCAAAAAAGTTACTTTTGAGTGTTTTTTTTTAGCGTGTTACGTACAAAAACGCCAAATCGTATGCAAAGTACCCCATATGGAAAACAAATAGTTATTACAAGAAACGTATATTACAAGAATACCAAGACACTAAAACGAGTAAAAAAAAACACTCTATATGGAGAAACAGAATAACTTTACTAAAAACGTGTCTTTTGAGTTTTTATCACCTTCTTAGGTATCAAAACTCCTAGACGTATGCAAAGCACGTAATTTGAAGAACAGAACAAAGTTACCAAAGACGTGTATTGTGAGTGACTTTGAGTTCGTTACATACCAAAACTTCACAGTGCATGCAAGTCACCCAAAATATGGAAAGGAAGACATTTTGAGAAACGTTTTATAATATTTTTTGTTTTGTTTTGTCCTCTTAGTTAATAAATCACAAAAACGCGTTAACATCACTCTATAAGAAGAAACAGAACATCACCAAAAACATTTTTTTTTTTTTTTTATTATTATTTTTACCAATACTCGAAAATCCATGAAAAGCATTGGGAAACAAAACGGCATTATCAAAAACGTGTTTTTAAGTGTTTTCGAGTGTTTTAGTTACCAAAACACTAAAATACATGGAAAGCACCCTACATTGGAATATAAAATAATATTACCGAAAAAATTGTCTTTTAACTGTTTTTATACTTCTTATGTACAAAACCACTAAAATGCATACAAAAAACCCTTTATGAAGAAAAAAGAGTAACTACCAAAAATGTGTATTTTGAGTGTTTTATTAAATTTTTTTTTTTATGCTTTTTAGGTACAATAACGGCAAATTGCATGCATAGTACCCTATATGGTAAAACAAAACGTGATTATCAGAAATTTGTATTATGAGTGTTTTTGACCTTAGGAAACTAAACGCAAAAACGCGTGAATAGCACTCTATATGTAGAAACTAAACAACAATACAAAAACTTGTGTTTTTGGTATTTTCTTACATTATTAGTTACCAAAACGCCATCATAATTAATGCAAAGTGCTTTTTATAGACAATGGAATCGACATTACTTGAAACGTGCTTTTTCAATGTTTTACTGCGTTTTAGGCATCAGAACGCTAAAATGATGGAAAACACTCTATACTGAAATACAGAACAACATTACCATAAACGCGTCCTTTAAATGTTTTTTGAGCTTCTTACGTACAAAAAAAAAAAAAAAAAACGATAAAATGCATGTAAAGTATTCTACATGGAAAACGAAATATAACAAGGAACATGCATTACACGTGTTTTTCAATATCTTAGGTAACAAAACGCTAAAACACGTGAAACAGAACAATCTTGCAAAAAATGTTTGTTTCAAGTGTTTTTTAGAATAGTTATGTACGAAAACCCCAAAATGAATGTAAAACACTATATGGGGAAATGAAAGGAGATGACGAGAAATGTGTATTGTGAGTGTTTTTTGGGCTTCTTAAGTACCAAAAGTCTAAGATGCGTCAATACCACTTTATAAGGAGGAACAAAACATTACCAAAAACGTTTTTTTTTTTTTTTTTTTTAATTCTTACGTATCAAAGCAACGAAATGCATGAAAATCTCTCTATATGGGGTAACAAAACGATATATCTTGAAACATGTCTTCTTACTGTTTTTGATCCTGTTAGGTACCAAAATGCTAAAATGCATGGAAAGCAATATTGGACTACAAAACTACATAACGAAAAGCGTGTGTTTTGAATGTTTTTCAGTTTCTTTAATAACAAAACACTAAAATGTTCTTTCTGCAGAAACAGATTAACATTACCAATAGTATGCATTTCGAGTGTTTTTGAGCTTGGGTAGAGAAACAGGAAAATTAAGTACCTTAATTGGTGAAAAAAAGCAATATTACCGGAAACGTGGATTATAAGAGTTTTTGACATTCCCAGGTAACAAAATGCTAAAATGTGTGAATGGCACTCCATATTTAGAAACTGATCAACATTACCAAAAACGTATTTTGAGTATTTTTTATAATGATAGGTACCAAACCCCCAAAATCCATACAACGCATATCACATGAGGAAACGAAAGGACATAACCAGAAAGGTGTCTTTTCAGTGTTTTTAGTGTTTTAGGCACCAAAACGCCAAAATTCATAGAATGTACCCGTATTGGGATATAAAACAGCAATACGAAAAATATGTTTTTTGAGTGTTTCGTGTTTTTTTTTGTTTTTTTTTAAGATTCTTATGCATTACGTTATGCATTACGTTTAAAAAAAAAACGCGATTTTTTTTATTGAGAAACAAAATAGCTTTACTAAAAACGTGTATTTTCAATATTTTGAACATGTTAGGTAAAAAGAAAATTAATTGAAAGTTTAAAAAATTCATTTAAATTCATTTAAAATAGGAAACGATATTAGAAGAAACGTGTATTATCAGTGTTCCTTAGTTTCTTAAGTTCCAAAACACTTAAAAGCGTGAATACCACTTTTTTTTTATGAAGGAAAAGAAAAACCGCATTACCAAAAATGTCTGCTTTGAGATCTTTTTCCATTGTTAGGTACTAAAAGGCCAAAATAAATGCAAATTAAGGGAAAGTAAATAAATAAATGCAATGCAAAGTAAGGAAAGGAAAGGACATTACGAGAAATGTGTATTATCAGTGGTTTTCAGATTCTTAGGTAGCAGCTTTAAAACGCGTGAATAGCACTCTATGTGGAGAAACAGAACATTACTAAAAACGTTTACTTTAAGTGCTTTTCACTTTGTTAAGTTCCAAAACGTCAAAATGCATGCAAGGAACTCTATATGGTGAAACGAAATATGACAAGAGACATGTCGTTTGTGTGTTTTTAGCGTGTTAGGCACCAAACGTTAAAAAGCATAAAAACGATCCTATATGGGAATACAACTGCTATATAGAATGAACTCTATATAGCACAAAACACTAAAACACATAAATAACACTCTATATATGAAAATAGAATAAGTTACCAAAAGCGTGGATTTTCAGAGTATTTCACAGTGTTAAGTATCAAAACTGCAAAATGCATGCAAAGCACCCTCTACACGAAAACGAACCGACATTTCCAGAAACGTGTCTTTTGAGTGTGCATGATCGTGTTAGGTACCATCACGCTAAAGAGCAGGTAAAGCAACCTATATGGGAAAACAAAACATTATCAAAAACGTGTATTTTGAGAGTTTTGAAGCTCTTAACTAACGAAACACTAAAACGGACGAAAATACACAGTTCATGCAGAATCACATTAACTTTACCGAAAACGTTTGAGTGTTTTTTGAGCTTGTTACATACAAAAACGGAAAAATACTTGGAAATGAAAGAACATTGCGAGAAACATATATAATATGTGTTTTATAGCTTTTTAGGTCTTAGGTACCAAAACGCTAGAACGTATGAAGAGCATTTTATAACATTGTTTGGAACCAAAACGTGAAAATGCATGAAAAGCACGCTCTATCGGGAAAGTAAATGAGATTTCAAGAAACGTTTATTTTTTTAGTGTTTCTAAGTGTGCTAGGCACCAAAACGATCAAAAGCATAAAAAAAAGCACCTCTCTGAGAAAACAAAACATTACGAAAAACTCCTCTTTCACTGTATTAAATCTAGTTACGTACCAAAACACTAAAACACATGCAATATAAAACCAGAACAACATTATAAAAAATATGTATTTTGAGTGTATTTCACATTGTTAGGTATCAAAATGCCAAAATCCATGGAAAATAAATAATATTTACAGATTTATGTCTTTTTTCTGAGTATGATTTGCACCAAAGCGCTAAAAAAAAGCATGGAAAGCCCTTTATATCGGAAAAAAAAACTTTTAGTGTCTTTTTAGTGTTTTTGAGCGTGTTAGACACCCAAATGCTTAAAAGAATGGAAATAACCCTATAAGGGTATACGAAAAAACATTACGAAATAAGTGCCTTTTGAGTCTCCTTTGAACTTCTTACGTACCATAACGCTAAAACGCATGCAAAACACCATTTATGGAGAAAAACAATAACCCTAACAAAAAAACACGTTTTTTTGAGATTTCATTGATTTTCTTAATACAAAAACGCAAAAAAATCCATTCTAAGTACCCTATTTGGGAAAAAGAGAGGACATTACAAGAGACGTGTATTGTGAGCTTGAACGCATTAATAGCATTCTTTAAGGAGAAACAGAACAATATTATGAAAATCGTGTATTTTGAGTTTTTTTTCACATTCTTAGGAACAAAACGCCAAAATGAAGGAAAATTACCTTCTAAGAAAAAAAAAAAGACATTCCCAAAAAAACACGTCTTTAAAGTGTTTAGGCACCAAAACACTAAACAGCATATAAAGCATTTTTTTTTATGGTAAAGCAAAACAACATCAACAAAAACATCTTCTTTCAGTGTTTTTCAGCTAGTTATCTACCAAATCACCAAAGCTCATGGTAAAATTGTTTAATTTCACCAAAAACGTGTGTTTTGAGAGTTTTGAGCTTGTTATGTATAAAAACAATAAAATGCATGTAAAATGTTCTATAAAAGGAAAAGAAAAGACATTACAAGAAACGTGTATTATAAGAGTTTTTGAGCTACTTAAGTTCCATCTTGCTAAAACGCACGAATCACACTCTATATATATATATATATATATATATATATATATATATATATATATATATATATATATATATATATATATATATATATATATATATATATATATATATATATATATATATATATATATATATATATATATATATATATATATATATATATATATATATATATATATATATATATATATATATATATATATATATATATATATATATATATTAAGAAAAACGCGTCTGTTGAGTATTTTGAACTTTTTGGATATGAAAAAAGGAAAATCCATGGAAAACACCATTTACAAAAGAAACAGAATAACTTTACCCAAAATAAGTTTTTTTTTGGAGTGCTTTTGAGCTTCTTATGTAGAAGATCGAGAAAAAGCATGCTAAATACGCTTAATGGGGAGTCGAAAAGACATTACGAGAAACGTTTATAATGACTGTTTTTTAATCTTCTTAGATACCAAAACGCGAAAACGAATTAATACCACTCTATATGGAAAAACAGAACAACATAAAAAAAATTGTTTCGAGTGTTTTCACATTGTTAAAAACCAAATCGTCAAAATATTTACAAAGATCACTATATGGCGAAACGAATCGACATTACTAAAAACGTGTTTTTTGAGTGTTTTTAAGTGTACTAAGCACAAAAACGCTAAAAGACATATAAATGACGGTATATGGGGATACAAAATATTACAAAAAACGTGTCTTTTGAGTGTTTTTGAACTTCTTATGTACCAAAACGGTAAAAACGCATGCAAAACCTCATTTATCAGGAAACAGAATATTATTACCAAAAATAAGTATTATAAGTATTTTTTATCTTGTTATCAAGAAAATCCCATATACATTTAATATATCCCAAATGGGAAACGAAAAGACATTACGAAAACGTCTTATGAGCGTTTTTGAGCTTCTTAGTTACCAAATTGTGAAAAGGCGTTGAAAGCACTGTATATAGAGGAACAGTACAAAATTACTATAAAGTGTATTTTGCGTGTTTTTAACACTGTTGGGTACCAAAACGCCATAATGTATTCAAATGCCCTTATACATGTATGGGGAATTGTTTTTCACACTGCTAGACACCAAAACGCTAAAATGAATGGAAAGCAACCTATTTGTGGAAAGGAAACGACACGTCTTTGTCTTTTGTTTTTCTGAGAGTGTTACCCATCAAAATGCTAAAAATCACGGAATGCACTTTATATGGAAAACGAAACATTACCAAAAAACGTCTCTTTTTAGCTTTTTTTGAGCTACTTACGTTGTAGCGGGAAACAAGTCACCGCTCCTAGCACTCCGTTTTTTGTTAATTTTTCACCCTTCCGTTTTCACTCTCTCTACTGCACACGCTCTTGTCTTTCATCTCTTTTTCATCACTTTATACATTTCTCTTACTTGTCACATTCTGTGCACGCTCTTTTACACATGTATTACACATCTTCTCAATACATCTTACTACTCCTTTCTTCACACAGACATACACACACACATACACTCTCTTTTTCCATAATTTTGTATGTGTCGTTTGTTATGTTCAGTAATTGTTATATATATTGTTCATGTTTTTGCTAAATAAACAGAGAATACCCTGGCTAAGTTTCCTTTGCCAGAGCTACACAGTTATGACACTGGAAATGTTACCCTTCAAGGACTAAACACTGCTATGACCAAGAGTCATAGTTGGGAGCCTAAACTTCTCGCTTGAGCAACTTCCGGGGCGGCCAAGTAGCACCTCACCTTCGTTACAATTGGTGACCCCGTTGTTCCGGAGTGAGCAGCCAAGTCCACCCTGCTGCTATCCTCCGACCACCCGGCCAAGGCGACGAGGTCAGCTACTGGCGAATATTCCGGCAGCTGCCCCTTCGCCGGTGTCGCCGCCTCCAGCAGCAGACCCCGGCCCCCGACGCAGCCTGGCCGCCACCCCGCCGCCTCACCGACGCAGCCTGGCCGCCACCCCGCCGTACGCCGCCCTCAGCCGCCCGTATGCCGCCCCCAGCCGCCCGTACTCCGCCCCCCGCCGCCCGGCCGCCTTCACGGCGCCTCACCCCACGGCACTCTCCAGCTGGCCCTCGCCACTGGCCAGCAGTCTCTCCCAGTCGCGGACGCTCTTCCACGTAACTTCTGCCGGCCCCTCCAGTTTCCTGCTGTTACCTGGAGCCCTCCCACTGGCCTCGTCCCGCCTCCATCTACAGCTCTTCATTGGGGATTACCTACGGTCCATCGCCCAGGATTAACGCTGTCATCCGTGGATTACTTACAGTGCGGTGCCAAGGATAACGTACAGTTCGTTCAGTGGTGAGTGCAGTGCCCAGGATAACGTACAGTTCGTTCAGTGGTGAGTGAAGTGACATTGCCCCAATTCGGCATCTCTCACCGCTGTGGCACCCGGTCACACCGGCGCCTCACGTCTTCACTCCTCACCGCTGTGGCTCCCGGACTTTCCGGCGCCTGTAGTGTACTTTACACAGTCACGTGGTGGTCTACTCAGCACAATGCCTGATGACGTCGACTCCGTAGCCTTCAGTGCTCCTCCGTTCATCAGCCAGGACCCTTCCACGTGGTTCTCCATCCTGGAATGTAACTTCAAGGCCTCCAAGATAACAGAGAGTCTAATCAAGTTCGTGAAGGCCTCTACAGTACTACCAGCTGACGTTCTTTCACAAGTTGCTGATGTCGTCAGTGCTGCCAGCCCTTCTGCTTCGCCCTATGAAGACCTCAAAGCTGCTGTTCTGCAACGCCTATAATGTACAGTGTCGAGGTGCCTCCAGGAGCTTCTGTCACAAGAAGAACTTGGTGGTGAAAAGCCCACAGACCTTCTTCGCCGCATAAAGAAGCTGCTTGGCGACAAGTACCCCTCCTTCGACAAGGAGCTCTTCTTACAGCTGTTCTACCAACGCCTGCCTCCTGACACTCAACGCTGCCTCTTCACTGTCAAGAACAAGCTCTCAGTAGACGAGCTTGCCACTCTCGCCGATGAATTCATGGCTACCCTTACAGAAGGTCAACCAGCTGCAGTAGCCTCCATCTCAGCAGAAGACAGTACCAAGCATCTTGCTGAGCTTGTCTCACAGCTTAGACTTGAAGTGAGAGATCTTTGGAGAGAGGTCAGAGAACGCCCATGCTCACGTTCGCGTTCTTCCTCCAGACACCACTTCCGGCGCCGCCAGCGTTCAAAGAGTAAGACGCCGGAGACTTCTACTTTCTGTTACTACCATGAAGAGTTCGGGAAAGACGCAAGAAATTGTAAGGCTCCCTGTACCTTCGCCAAGTCTTTAAACCCCAACAGCGAGCACTAGCGGCGCATAGTGTTCGCGACACCTCGTCTGCGCTACTGAAGTTGTATGACCCTCTCTCCCGGACCAAGTTCCTCATCGACTCTGGTGCAGACGTCAGTATTTTCCCTGCCCCTGGTGTACACCGGACGTTGCCTCCCTTCCTTCACCTTCACGCCGCCAATGGTACGGAGATTCCTGTGTACAAGCGACGCACCTTGCAACTTCACCTGAACCTCCGCCGTACCTTCGAGTGGACGTTCTACGTAGCAGCTGTCACGCAACCAATTCTAGGTGCCGACTTCCTCCGACACTTCGGTCTCCTAGTGGACATCAAGGGTCGGAAGCTGCTCGATCCTCTCACCTCAGTCACAACAAAGGGACAGGTCACTCATGAGGATAGCACACAGATCTCCCTCGTCAAGGCAGACCACCAGTTCTCCTCCCTGCTGAAGTCCTTCCCTACGCTGACGCAGCCGTACTCAGCCAGCAAGCCGGTCACACACCACGTCTCGCACCACATCGAGACCAAGGGACCTCCTACCCACGCCAAGGCCCGCCGCCTAGCTCCAGAGCGCGCCAGACAAGCCAAGGCAGAGTTCGAGTCCCTCATTCAGCAAGGCATCATACGGCCCAGCTCCAGCAACTGGTCTTCCGCTCTTCACATCGTGCCTAAGAAAAATGGCGAACTACGACTATGTGGAGACTACCGCGCTCTCAACTCGCGCACCGTGGAGGACAGGTACCCAGTGCCTAACATCCAGGAGTTCTCTTCTCAGCTATCCGGATGCACCTACTTCTCGAGGATCGACCTTGTTAAAGCTTTTCATCACATCCCCGTCCATCCAGCGGACATTCCGAAGACTGCTCTCATCACACCCTTCGGATTGTTCGAGTACGTCAGGATGCTCTTTGGTTTGAGGAATGCCGCTCATACCTTCCAACGCTTCATTGACGAAGTCCTTCGAGGTCTCCCCTTCTGCTTCGCGTACATCGACGACCTCCTCATCGCCAGTCCTGACGCAGAGACGCACCAACAGCACCTCCAGCAAGTACTCACCCGTTTGCAAGACTACGGGGTGCAAGTCAACGTCGACAAGTCTGTGTTTGGGGTCCCCTCCATCACCTTCCTTGGCCACACTGTCTCCTTGGAAGGCATCACTCCACTGCAAGAAAAGTGCGAGTCCATCCAGAACTTCCCCAAGCCTACAACACAGCGCCAACTCAAGCAATTCCTGGGGATGCTGAATTACTACAACCGCTTCATCCCCAGCTGCTCACTACTTCTTCAGCCCCTCTATGCGATGATCAAGCCTTGCAAGAGAGGACAGTCCATCTCCTTAGTCTGGACTCCAGCCACTGAGGAAGGTTTCACAGCAGCAAAACAAGCTCTCAGCTCCGTCTCACCTCTCAGCTTCCCTGCCCCAGATGCCATCATCTCTATCGCCACAAACGCTTCTGACATCGGCATCGGAGCAGTTCTACAGCAGTATGTCGACGGAGGTTGGAAACCGCTCTCTTTCTTCTCAAAGAAATTTAACAAGGCGGAATCCAAGTACAGTACTTACGACAGGGAACTTCTCGCCGTCTACAAGGCCATCAAGCGTTTCCGGTACTTCGTGGAAGGTCGCAACTTCCATGTATACACCGACCACAAGCCACTCACTTCGAAGTCCCTGCACATCAAGACCTCCTGTTCACCGCGACAACTGCGTCACATCGACTTCATCTCGCAGTTCACCACGGATTTGCGCTACGTCAAAGGTGAACACAACGCCCCAGCTGATGCTCTCTTGCGCAACATCTCTGCTGTGTCATCTTCTCCCATCGACTACACTGCCATCGCTGCTGACCAGGCCAACGATGAAGAGCTGCGGCAACTCCAAGACAACCCCGCACTACAGATGAAGAAGATACAACTCCCAGGAACCACAGTGCACGTTTACGCTGACACTTCCACCGATTCCTGTTGGCCCTACCTGCCGAAGACCCACCGGTATCGTGTTTTTCGTCAGCTGCACGACCTCTCCCACCCTGGCATCCGAGCATCTCAGCAGATGATGACCTCACGCTTCATCTGGTCTGGCATCAACAAAGACGTCAGGCTGTGGACCCGCACATGTGTCAAGTGCCAAGCTTCCAAGGTGTGGCGACACACACGCTCTCCTGCGGCCGCCTTCACTCCAGTCTCTTCACGGTTCGACCACGTGCATGTCGACCTCGTTGGACCACTACCCTACTCTGACGGTTACCGGTACCTTCTCACCTGCGTCGACCGCTTCACACGCTGGCCGGAAGCTGCACCTTTGGCTGACATCACAACGGACTCCGTCGCACGTGCCTTCATCACTACTTGGATCTCCAGGTTCGGTGTCCCTTTCAGCCTCACTTCTGACCGTGGCAGCCAGTTCGAGTCCAGTATGTGGAACAAGGTGATGTCACTACTAGGTATCCAACGCTTCAGGACAGCCAGCTACCACCCGCAGGCAAACGGCACCGTTGAGAGATTCCACCGTCAGCTGAAGTCTTCCTTAGCTGCCTCTGCCACACGTGCAGACTGGTTCCAGGCACTTCCTCTCGTCCTCCTTGGCATACGGACATCACTAAAGGAAGACCTACACCACTCCTCCGCCGAGCTCGTTTATGGTACCAAGCTCAGGTTACCTGGCGAACTCCTAACTCCTGCACCTCGCTCTACTCCTTGCAGCGTTCAGGACTTTGCTGCCAACCTCTCTGACTTCATGCAGCGTCTGCAGCCTGTCCAGCCTCGCACGTCTCCCTCCAAGACTTTTGTCAGCCAGGATCTGGACACTTGCACGCACGTGTTCGTCAGGGTTGACGCTGTGAAGAAGCCCCTGCAGCAGCCCTACCAAGGCCCCTACAAAGTCCTGAGCAGGAGGAGAAAGACGGTCACTGTGGTCAAGGATGGTAAGGCTGACACCATCTCCATCGACAGAGTCAAGCCTGCCTACCTCCTTCACAGTGACCCGGCCATCATCAACACCATCGGCCAGAACGTCGCCACCAACACCACTCGGCACCAGAAGACGGTTACGTTCCTCCTCCCTCGTCACTAGGGGGGGAATACTGTAGCGGGACACAAGTCACCGCTCCTAGCACTCCGTTTTCTGTTAATTTTTCACCCTTCCGTTTTCACTCTTTCTACTGCACACGCTCTTGTCTTTCATCTCTTTTTCATCACTTTATACATTTCTCTTACTTGTCACATTCTGTGCACGCTCTTTTACACATGTATTACACATCTTCTCAATACATCTTACTACTCCTTTCTTCACACAGACATACACACACACATACACTCTCTTTTTCCATAATTTTGTATGTGTCGTTTGTTATGTTTAGTAATTGTTATATATATTGTTCATGTTTTTGCTAAATAAACAGAGAATACCCAGGCTAAGTTTCCTTTGCCAGAGCTACACAGTTATGACACTGGAAATGTTACCCTTCAAGGACTAAACAGTGCTATGACCAAGAGTCATAGTTGGGAGCCTAAACTTCTCGCTTGAGCAACTTCCGGGCGGCCAAGTAGCACCTCACCTTCGCTACAACGTATCAAAACGAGATTTCCAGAAACGTGCCTTATGCTTATGAATATGCTAGTCACAAAAACGCTAGAAAAGTATGGAAAGCACCCTATATGGGAAAACCAAACATTAACAAACACGTCTCTTGTTAGTGTTTTTTGAGCTTCTTACGTATCAAAACACTAAAATGCATGGAAAACACCTTTTACGGAGAAATATAATAACTTTACCAGAAACAAGTATTTTCAGTGGTTTTAAGTTTTTTTTTTCCCTTAGAAAAAGAGAAAATGTTTGCAAAGTATCATAATTATAAGGGGAAACGAAAAGACATTACGAGGAAAGTGTATTGTGAGTTTTTGAGCTTTCTAAGTACCAAAACGCTAAAACGCATGAATAGCACCCTATGTGGAAAAATAGAACGACATTAACAAAAACGTGTATTCTGAGTGATTTTCAAATTCTTAGGGAGCAATACGCCAAAATGCATCTAAAGCCTTTTATATGTAGAAAGGAAACGAAATTACAAGAAATATGTCTTTTATTTTATTTTTTTTTTATTGTTTAAGACACCAAAACGTTGAAAACCATGAAGATCACCCTGTAAGGATATAGAAAGCAACATTAAGAAAAATAAAGTATCCTTTGATTGTTTGTTTTTCGCACCAAAACGCTAAAACGCATAGAAAACTCCCTTTATGGTGGAAAAAGGAATAATATTTCCAAAAACAAACATTTTAGTGTTTTTAACTTGTTACGTAAGAAGAACTTATGTTCCAACACGATAATGCGTGTGGAAAACGCCATTTATTGAAAAACACAATGACTACGAAAATCGTGTTTTTAACTTATTACGTAAGAAAACAGGGTTATTAAGCTACTTATGTACCAAAACGATAATACGTATGGAAAACGCCATTTATTGAAAGCATTGACTACGAAAATCGTGTATTTTACGTCTTTTAAGCTAAATTGCATGGAAAGTACTTCATTTAGAGAAACAAAAAAAAACATTATGAGAAACGTGTATCATGTGTGTTTTTTGACCATATGTAACAAAACGCTGAAACGTGTGAATTACAGTCTATATGGAGAAACTGAAATTTGTTTTGAGTGTTTTTTTTCCACATTTTTAAATACCAAAACGCCAAAATGCACGTAAAATACCCACTAATGAAAAATCAAAAGACAGGAATATATCTTTAGGAATATGTGTTTATGATATTGTTAGGCACCAAAACGTTAAAATACATAGGAAGCTCCCAATACGGGAAAATAAATCACTATTACCAAAAACGTGTCGTATGAGAGTTTTCAGCTACTTAAAGTACCAAAAACGGTAAAACGTATGCAAAACGCTTTTTTTTTTTTTTTAAAAAACAGAATAACATCACTAAAATCAAATATTTTGAGTATTTTTTAGCTTATTGCGTAGAAAAACGTCAAAATGTATGAGAAGTACCCTATGAAAAAACACTACGTGGAACGTGTATTATGAGTGTTTTGAGCCCCTCCAAAAAAAAGCATGAATACCACTCTATACGGAAAAACAGAACAATATTACTAAAAAGAATATTTTGAAGGTATTTCACGCTATAAGGTGATAAAACGCAAAAATCCATAAAAAAAAAAAAAAACATTCAATATGGGGAAAGGAAACAACATTTCCAGAAACGTTTCTTTTGAGTACTGATGTGCGTATTAGTTAACAAAACACTTAAAAGCAAAAAAATCACTGTCTATAGGAACACAAGACAACATTACCAAAATTGTGTCTTTTGACCTATTTCCAAAAAGCTTAAAAAATGCAAAACGCTTTTTATGGAGAAACACAAGAGCATTACAAGAAAGAAGTATTTTGCTTTTTTTTTTTTTATCTTTTGTCGTAAAAAATGCCAAAATCCAAGGGGAGTAATCTATACAGGGAAACGAAGGAACATTACGTTAATCGCGTGTTATAAGAGTTTTTGAGCTTCTTAGGTATCATAATGCTAAAACGCATGAATAACACTCTATATGGAGAAATAGAATAATGTTACCAAAAATGTGTATGTGTTAGGCATGGGTAAAGGAAACGAGATTTCTAAAAATATATCTTTTAAGAGTTTATGAGCGTGTTAGGCACCAAAACGCTAAAAATTATGGAAAGCACCGCATATGGGAATACAAAATAACATTACAAAAAACGTGTCTTTTGAGTGTTTTCGGCTACTTACGTACCAAAACGCTAAAAAAAAAATATATATATAAAACATGAAAACACTCTTTTATTACCAAAAACAAATATTGTGAGTGTTTATTACGTACATAAACTCCAACATATATGGAAAGTACTTTCTTTTCATTTCCTCATATAAAGTACTTTCCATATATGTTGACGTTTATGTAGGTAATAAACTGAAAAACACTCAATATATTTGTTTTTTGGTGATATATTTTTTATATATTTTTTTTTTGCGTTTTGGTACGTAAGTAGCTGAAAAAATCAAAAGACACGTTTTTTGTATTGTTATTTTGTATTCCCATATACGGTGCTTTCCATATTTTTTAACGTTTTGGTGCCTAACACGCTCATAAACTCTTAAAAGATATATTTTTTGAAATCTGGTTTCCTTTACCCATGCCTAACACATACACATTTTTGGTAACATTATTCTATTTCTCCTTTCATTTCCCCATATAGTGTTTTACATTCATTTTGGGGTTTTGGTACATAACTATTCTAAAAAACACTTGAAACAGACATTTTTTGCAAGATTGTTCTGTTTCACGTGTTTTAGCGTTTTGTTACCTAAGATATTGAAAAACACGTGTAATGCATGTTCCTTGTTATATTTCGTTTTCCATGTAGGATACTTTACATGCATTTTATCGTTTTTTTTTTTTCTTTTTTACGTAAGAAGCTCAAAAAACATTTAAAGGACGCGTTTATGGTAATGTTGTTTTGTATTTCAGTATAGTGCATTTTAGCGTTCTGATGCCTAAAACGCAGTAAAACATTGAAAAAGCACGTTTCAGGTAATGTCGATTCCATTGTCTATAAAAAGCACTTTGCATTAATTATGATGGCGTTTTGGTAACTAATAATGTAAAAAAAATACCAAAAATATAAATTTTTGTATTGTTGTTTAGTTTCTACATATAGAGTGCTATTCACGCGTTTTTGCGTTTAGTTACCTAAGGTCAAAAACACTCATAATACAAATTTCTGATAATAACGTTTTGTTTTACCATATAGGGTACTATGCATGTAGTTTGCCGTTATTGTACCTAAGAAGCATAAAAAAAAATAAATAAAACACTCAAAATACACATTTTTGGTAGTTACTCTTTTTTCTTCGTAAAGGGTTTTTTGTATTCATTTTAGTGGTTTTGTACATAAGAAGTTCAAAAACAGTCAAAAGACAATTTTTTCGGTAATATTATTTTATATTCCAATGTAGGGTGCTTTCCATGTATTTTAGTGTTTTGGTAACTAAAACACTCGAAAACACTTAAAAACACGTTTCTGATAATGCCGTTATGTTTCCCAATGATTTTCATGGATTTTCGAGTATTGGTAAAAATAATAAGAAAAAAATAAAAATATGTTTTTGGTGATGTTCTGTTTCTTCTTAAAGAGTGATGTTAACGCGTTTTTGCGATTTATTAACTAAGAGGACAAAACAAAAAAAAATGTTATAAAGCGTTTCTCAAAATGTCTTTTTCTTTCCATATTTTGGGTGACTTGCATGCACTGTGAAGTTTTGGTATGTAACGAGCTCAAAGTCATTCACAATACACGTCTTTGGTAACTTTGTTCTGTTCTTCAAATTACGTGCTTTGCATACGTCTAGGAGTTTTGATACCTAAGAAGGTGATAAAAACTCAAAAGACACGTTTTTAGTAAAGTTATTCTGTTTCTCCATATAGAGTGTTTTTTTTTTACTCGTTTTAGTGTCTTGGTACTCTTGTAATATACGTTTCTTGTAATAACTATTTGTTTTCCATATAGGGTACTTTGCATGCATTTTGGCATTTTTGTACGTAACACGCTAAAAAAAACACTCAAAAGTCACTTTTTTGGTAAATTGAACTGTTTCTTGATGTAGAGTGATATTCTTGTGTTTTAGCATTTGGTACCTAAGAAGCCTAAAAAATCTCATAACACGCGTTTCTAGTAATGTCTTCGTTTCCGTTTTTATCGTTTTCATACCTAAGAAGCTCAAAAACACTCCTAATATGCGCATCTTGTAATGTCTTTACCCTTCACCATATAGGGTACTTTGCATGCATTTTGGCGTTTTTGAACATAAAAACTCATTAACAATCACATTACATGTTTCTGGTAATATTATTCTGTTTCTCGAGAAAAAATATTTTCCATGCGTTTTAGCGTTTTGGTACGAAAGTAGCTCAAAAACAATGAAAAGAGATGCCTTAGTAATGTTGTTTTGTTTTCGCATATAGGGTGATTTCCATGCTTTTTAGTGCCTAACACGCTAATAAACTCTCAACAAGCACGTTTCTCGAACATTTTTTTTTCTTCATACTCGTATAGCGCGCTTTCCATACATTTTGGCGTTTTGGTTCCGAACAATGTGAAATACACTGAAAAAAAAAAAGATATTGTTAATGTTATTTAGTTTCTCCATATACAGTACTGTGGATGTGTTTTATCGATTTGGTACCTAACAAGCTGAAAAACACTCTTAATAAATGGCTCTTGTAATGTCCTTTAGTTTACATAAACATTGTAGTGTGCATGCATCTTAGCGTTTTTGTTCTTAAGTCTCAAAACCACTAAAATTATGTTTTTTCATATTTTTTTGTATGTTTTGCATGCGTTTTTAGCGTTTTGGTACGTAAGCCAGGAGGAAGCAGTAGACACCTGCCGAAACGATAATTACTCCCAGTGAGGTCTAAAGCACTGTTCAGGGGGTGCTGTGAACTTATCATTAAACCCAGCTGTGCACTCACTGAACGTTTCCTTTTGTGTCTAACAACACAAGGGGGCAGTCACAGCCTACCCTCTAAAGACAACTCTCTTCCTCCACACAAAACTACAAGCACCTAATAACACCCACACCCTTCACTCAAAAATTGTAAAATCATCATGGCGACTCCTACACCAGCCTCGGAGTCCCCATCTGGGTAGGGGACCATAAATGTCCCCAGGTCGGACTGCCTTTCTGTCGACGACCCTAAGTGTCTTGACACTTTTTCTTCATTAACTTCTGCAACATTCGCGGTCTAAGATCTAATTTTCAATCTGTAGAACACCACCTCTCCTCTTCTAAACCTCATCTTCTTTTTCTCACTGAAACTCAGGTGTCTGAGGTAACTGACAGTAGCCCCTTTTCTGTTTCCTCCTACTTTCTATATCCTCATTTTCGATCCAAAGCTGGATGCTGCGTTTATGTGCGCAATGACTTAACCTGCTCTCGTGCCCACGCTCTTAAATCTTCTGAGTTTTCCACCATCTGGCTACTACTACAGAGTCACTCTCATACTAAATTTATCTGTGCTGTATACCTCTCTCCTAACTCCTCTGACTATAAGAAATTCTTTGACTACTTAACTTCCAAAGTGGACCACATTCTGACCCTCTTCCCTTTTGCAGTGATCTCCATTCTTGGAGATTTCAATGTTCACCACCAGCTTTGGCTTTCCTCTCCCTTCACTGACCATCCTGGTGAACTAGCCTACAACTTTGCTATCCTCCATGACCTAGAGAAATTGGTGCAACACCCTACTCGCATTCCTGACCGTCTTGGAGATACGCCCAACATTCTTGACCTTTTCCTGACCTCTAATCCTTCTGCTTATGCTGTCACCCTTTCTTCTCCGTTGGGTTCCTCTGATCACAATCTCATATCCTTATCTTGTCCTATCACTCCAATCCCTCCTCAGGATCCCCCTAAGCGAAGGTGCCTCTGGCGTTTTGCCTCTGCCAGTTGGGGGGACCTGAGGAGGTATTTTGCTGATTTTCCTTGGAATGACTACTGCTTCCATGTCAGAGACCCGTCTTTGTGTGCTGAGCGCATAACAGAGGTGATAGTTTCTGGCATGGAGGCGTACATTCCTCACTCTTTTTCTCGTCCTAAACCTTCTAAACCTTGGTTTAACACAGCTTGTTCTCGTGCTATACATGATAGAGAGGTGGCCCACAAAAGGTACTTAAGCCTTCCATCACCAGAATCTCATGCACTTTATATTTCTGCCCGGAACCATGCCAAGTCTGTTCTCCAACTAGCGAAAAACTCCTTCATTAACAGAAAATGTCAAAACCTTTCAAGATCTAACTCCCCTCATGATTTCTGGCATCTAGCCAAAAATATCTCCAATAACTTTGCTTCTTCTTCTTTCCCTCCACTACTTCAACCAGATGGCACCACTGCTATCACATCTCTTTCTAAAGCTGAACTCTTTGCTCAAACCTTTGCTAAAAACTCTACCTTGGACGATTCTGGGCTTGTTCCTCCCTCTCCTCCACCTTCTGACTACTTCATGCCACGTATTAAAATTCTTCGCAATGATGTTTTCCATACCCTCGCTGGCCTAAACCCTCGGAAGGCTTATGGACCTGATGGGGTCCCTCCTATTGTTCTCCGAAACTGTGCCTCCGTGCTTGCACCTTGCCTAGTCAAACTCTTTCAGCTCTGTCTCTCAACATCTACCTTTCCTTCTTGCTGGAAGTTTGCCTATATTCAACCTGTTCCTAAAAAGGGTGACCGTTCTAATCCCTCAAACTACCGTCCTATTGCTTTAATTTCCTGCCTTTCTAAAGTTTTTGAGTCTATCCTCAACAGGAAGATTCTTAACCATCAATCACTTCACAACTTTCTATCTTATCGCCAGTATGGGTTCCGTCAAGGCCGGTCTACTGGTGATCTTCTGGCTTTCCTTACTGAGTCTTGGTCATCCTCTTTTAGGGATTTTGGTGAAACTTTTGCTGTTGCCTTGGACATATCAAAAGCTTTTGATAGAGTCTGGCACAAAGCTTTGATTTCCAAACTACCCTCCTACGGTTTCTATCCTTCTCTCTGTAACTTCATCTCAAGTTTCCTTTCTGACCGTTCTATTGCTGCTGTGGTAGACGGTCACTGTTCTTTTCCTAAATCTATTAACAGTGGTGTTCCTCAGGGTTCTGTCCTGTCACCATCTCTCTTCTTATTATTCATTAATGATCTTCTAAACCAAACTTCTTGTCCTATCCACTCCTACGCTGATGATACCACCCTGCACTTTTCCACGTCTTTTTATAGACGTCCAACCCTTCAGGAAGTAAACATATCACGTAGGGAAGCCACAGAACGCCTGACTTCTGATCTTTCTAAAATTTCTGATTGGGGCAGAGCAAACTTGGTATTGTTCAATGCCTCAAAAACTCAATTCCTCCATCTATCAACTTGACACAACCTTCCAGACAACTATCCCCTCTTCTTCAATGACACTCTTCTACACTGAACATCCTCGGTCTGTCCTTTACTTATAATCTGAACTGGAAACTTCACATCTCATCTCTAGCTAAAACAGCTTCTATGAAGTTAGGTGTTCTGAGACGTCTCCGCCAGTTTTTCTCACCCCCCCAGCTGCTAACTCTGTACAACTGTACAAGGGCATTATCCGTCCATGTATGGAGTATGCTTCACATGTCTGGGGGGGTTCCACTCATACTGCTCTTCTAGACAGGGTGGAATCAAAAGCTTTTCGTCTCATCAACTCCTCTCCTCTAACTGACTGTCTTCAGCCTCTCTCTCACCGCCGCAATGTTGCATATCTAGCTGTCTTCTACCGCTATTTTCATGCTAACTGCTCTTCTGATCCTGCTAACTGCATGCCTCCCCTCCTTCCGCGGCCTCGCTGCACAAGACTTTCTTCTTTCTCTCACCCCTATTCTGTCCACCTCTCTAACGCAAGAGTTAACCAGTATTCTCAATCATTCATCCCTTTCTCTGGTAAACTCTGGAACTCCCTGCCTGCTTCTGTATTTCCACCTTCCTATGACTTGAATTCCTTCAAGAGGGAGGTTTCAAGACACTTATCCACCAATTTTTGACCACTGCTTTGACCCTTTTACAGGACTGGCATTTCAGTGGGCATTTTTTTTATTGATTTTTGTTGCCCTTGGCCTGTGTCCTTCTTACATAAAAAAAAAAAAAAAAACAGTTAAAAGACATGTGTTTTCGTAATAATGTATTGTATTCCTATATACGGTGATCTTTATTCTTTATAGCGTTTTTGATGCCTACCACTCTCAAGAACACTCAAAAGACACGTTCCTAGTAATGTCATTTCGTTTCCCCATATAGGTGGCTTTGTATAAATTTTGGTGTTTTCGTTTCTAATAATGTGAAAAAGAAATACAAGAAATACAGTTTTTTTGGGTAAGGTTCTGTTTTTATCCATATAGAGTGGTATTCATGCCTTTTTAGCATTTTGGCATCTAAAAAGTAAAAAAATACTCGTAATGCAAAATTATCTTAATGTTTTATTTCGTTTCCCTCTTTAATATGCTTTGAATGCATCTTGTATTTTATACGTAACAGGATTAAAAACGCAAATAATCCTTTTTTTTTTTGTAATTTTAAAGTTTCCCCATGAGGGGTGATTTCCTTGCATTATAGTGTTTTTCTAAGTAGCTCAAAACACTGAAAAGAAAGGTATTTTGGTAATGTTTTGTTTTCCCATGAAGTGTGCTTTCCCTGCTTTTAGCGTCTTGGTGCCGAGTATACTCAAGGAACATGTTTTCCGAAATTTTGTTTGCTTTCCTTATATAGAATAATCTGTAACCATTTTGTTGGTTTGGTACCTAACAATACCTGAAAATACACGTTCTTTTGTTTTCTTTCTCCATATAGATTTCTATTCATGCGTTCTTTTTAGTTCTGGTACCTAAGATACCGAAAAAAAAAAATCACTCATAGTAAGCGTTTATCGTAATGTTCTTTCGTTTCCCTATATAGGGTATTTTCTTTGCATTTTGACGTTTTTTGTACGTAAGAAGCTGAAAATGCTTATTTTTGGTAATGTTATTCTCCTTCATCAAGGATTTTAGCGTTTTAGTACGTAAGTTGCTCAGAACACTCAAAACATTTTTTTTTCTTTGTAAAGTTGTTTGTTTCCCAATATAGCGTGCATTTTTAGAGATTTGGTGCCTAACACGTTTATAAACACTCAAAAGAAATATTTTTCAAAATGTTTCTTTTTCCCATATATGGGGCTTTGTAAGCATTTTGGATCTTTGGTACCTAATAATGTGAAAAACACTTAAAATACACGATTTTGGTAATGTACTGTATCTCGATATTAAGTGTTAATCATGTGTTTTAGCATACTGGTAACTAACAAGCTCACTCATAATACACGTTTTTTTGTTTCCCTATATAGTTTACATTACATGCATTTTTTTTTTTTTTTGCGTTTTTTTGTACGTAAAATTTTGTACACAAAATACTTTTTTTTGGTATCTTATTCTGACACTTCATAAAGGATGTTTTCCATGCGATTTAGCTTTTTGGTACGTAAAAAGTAAAAAAAAAAAAAAAAAAATTAAAAACTTGTTTTTCGTAATGTTATTTTTTGATCCAATGTAGGGCGATTTCTATGCTTTTTTAGCGTTTTAGTGTCTAACATGCTCATAAACAGTCAATGACACTTTTCTTGAATTCCCGTTTCATTTCCTCATATAGGGTGCTTTCCATGCATTTTGACGTTTACGTACCTAATTATGTGAAATACACTCAAAATACAAGTTTTTGGTAATGTTCCTCTGTTTTTCCATATAACTATTAATACATTTTAGCGTTTTGGTGCCTAATAAGCTCAAAAACACTCATAATACACGTTTTTGGTAATGTCCTTTCGTTTCCCCATATAAGGTAATTTACTTGCAGTTTTGCGTTTTTCAGGATAAAAAAAAATAAAAAATTGAAAATGCTAGTTTTTGTAGTTTTTTTTTTTTTTTTCCTTAAAGGGTGTTTTGCATGCGTTTTATCGTTTGGTACGTAAAAAGTAAAAAAAAAGAAAAACTGAAAAGACACGTTTTTGGTAATGTTGTTCTGTATTCCCATATAAGGTGAATTCCATGCTTTCAAGCGACAGGGTGACTAACACGAACAAAAACACTCAAAAACGCGTTTCTGTTAATGTTTCCTTTCCCCGTATAGAGTGCTTTCAAAGCATTTTGGCATTTTTTTTTTTTTTTTTTGGTAAATGTTATTCTGTTTCTCAATATTGAGTGTTTTATATCCACTGTTGCTTTTTGTACTTAAGAAGCTAAAAAAAAAAAAAAAAAACACAGAAGAGACGTTTTTGCTAAAGTTGTTTTGTTTTCCCATATAGGGACCTTTCTATAATTTTTAGTGTTTTAGTGCCTAACACGTTCATAAGCACTCACGAAACCCCTTATATACATATATATATATATATATATATATATATATATATATATATATATATATATATATATATATATATATATATATATATATATATATATATATATATATATATATATATATGTAATGAGTGCAAAACTAGGGCACAGTTAACCTACCTTAATTAGGCTCACCAAGCACTTACCACAAGAACCCACTGATTAATATAAACCTCCTGCTTAGGTTCACAGAAACCCGGGCCACAATTTAAAAATTTAATGGTTGAGTACATAATAAAGAAAACACAAATGAGTACATAATAAAGAAAACACAAATAAAAATTGAGTGCTTAACACTCTTAGAGGCCACACTGCTGGCACTCCAAAATACCTGATCCCATGAGAAAATGGGTAAATCCACATACAAATAAACAGGAGAAATAAACACTTCACGCACCAACACAAGAAATGTTATATGC
Source organism: Scylla paramamosain (assembly GCF_035594125.1). Taxonomy (NCBI): domain Eukaryota; kingdom Metazoa; phylum Arthropoda; class Malacostraca; order Decapoda; family Portunidae; genus Scylla; species Scylla paramamosain. Next base: position 2,796,877 of record NC_087188.1, read on the forward strand.
CACTGACACTGTCCCACCCTAACCAATACCCCCAGGACCCTCACACCCTATAGGCCCAACCGCACACCGACCCAACGCGCTGAAGGTACACCACTACCACTACCCTGAAGTACTGCAGCTCTTCCTCCATGCACGGCGGTACTAACACCATAGCAGCCAGGGACAGCAAGTTCCTCACTGCAGCCTACTTAGTTCACAGTATCTGCTACGGTGCCACCTCACTGACGTCCCACAGCACACTGCCAAGACCAAACTCCTGCCAACCAAGCGTACAAATCACCACCCTATCTCCCAATAATGTCCCCCAATGTACACTGTTTCACCATGAAAGAATACAACAAATCCCAATAACATACCTGCAAATCAAATGGCAAATCCACCACTACTCTGCACCCTGTCTCTCTCTCGCTCGCCTCTCCCGCCAAAATCCCCACAACAACAAACCTTCAGGGCCTTAAGACTCGTTTTGGCGGGACTCGCTGACTAGTCTGTGAGCCTCTCGCAGGCGCGCCCACTTCAACTTCTTACACTCACCCCCCCTGAACTTTGTGCATGCCCTCATGCACAATCCCCACAGCCAACACAAGACGAACCCGTTGCACCCCTTTCAGCAATCCTACTAGACCTCCTGAGTTGAGGGGCCTTAACCCCTTTAACCTGCTCTGAGCCTTCACCACTCTGTTCATCTGGCTCTTCACCAGGCCCTAGGGCATCCTCTCCCTCCTGCTCAACCACTGAGTCCACTTGTTCCTCTGAGTCCGGTTCTGGAAACCCAAAGCGCTTTAACACTTCCGTCATATCTGGCATTTCTACTTCTTCCTCCTCTGGTGGCCCTTCATTACTTGTCCCTGCCGGCACTTCATTACTTGTCCCTGCATGGCCCTCACTGCCATTCCAACGACGCAAGTTACTGCTATGTAACACCTTACTACAGCCGGACTCACCTTCTGGTCTGACCCTATACACCCCACTCACCCCATCCAACACCTCCTCAACTTCCCACACCTCAGCTGCAAACTTAGGCTGAATCTTCCTCCTTCCTAGTACTGCATTGTCCCTTAGCAACACTCTTTGTCCCACCCTCAATGGCTCTGCTTTTCCTTGCTCCTGACGCTTCCACCTATTGGTATTGTGGTAACTCTTGATGTTCAACTTAGCTGCTTTCCAAGCAGCCTCCTGTGTCTCTCCGAGCTTCCTAATCCACATGTTATGGTTAATAGGCTCACTATCAGTTTCCTTACAGAACCTATCCAAAGGTAAATGGGGCTCCACACCAAACAACAAAATTAATAATGGGGTGAAAAACCAGTGACAGCATGGGGTGTCGTATTATAGATGGCAGTGAGGCTTGACAAGTGCCTAGGCCAATGCTCCCGCTGTTCCTGACCAAGGGTAACTAACATCCCATGTAAGGTGCGGTTAAACCTCTCACAGATCCCATTTCCTTGAGGGTGATACGGGGTGGTACAAGACTTGGCTACATGGTAATAATTGCATAGTTCCTGCACTAACTTTCCCTAAAAATTCCTACCCTGTTCACTATGTACCCTTTCTGGGCAACCAAAACGGTGAAAAATCTCCTCCACCAAGATCTTGGCTACTGTGCTTGCCTTTTGGTTTTTAGTAGGAAAGGCCAGGGCAAACTTGCTAAACACATCCGTCACCACCAATACATTTTCCTTGCCATCCCTGGCCGGATCCAGCAAAGTGAAGTCAACAGCCAACACTTCCCAAGGGCGGTTGGCTTCCAACGTACCCAACTTAGTCTTGGCCCGCACACCCTCCTCCTTCCCCATGACACAGACTTTGCACTTTGCCACATACAATTTGATGTCTTCATGTAGTCCTGGCCAAGCAAACCTATCCTTCACTAGTGACGTTGTTCTAGCAACCCCTTGATGACCCCACTGATCATGAGCAGCTTTAAGCACTTCTTGTCTCTGATTCACTGGCAACACCACTTTCCACTTCCTAGAATCTCCTTTCCCTTCCACGCCAGTAGATCTTCCACGCCAGTCTCCCTTCCACGCCAGTAGATCACCCCATGCCTCATAATGAGGGACCCTCTCACTCTCCACCATTGCCTAAACTCCTCTACTTGTAGCAACTGCCTTAGTTCTGCTGGCCTCACTCTACCAATCATTTGTCTCCACAACTTCCCTACAACTGGACAAGACTGTTGCATATCCCTAAGCTGCTCCTTACTGGCACCACGCCATACCTGCATCACAGCCACCCCTTTCACCGAGGTGTTGGGACTGGTTTCCCATATCTCCTTCTCTTCCTCCCCTCCCTCAATCAATTCCTGGGGCCTCCTCGACAATCCATCTGCGTTACCATTCTCCTTCCCTGGCCGGTATTTCACCTCAAAATCAAACCTTCCCAAGTCACCCAGCCACCTACTCTCCACTGCCCCAAGCTTGGCAGAGTTCAAATGTGCCAATGGATTATTATCCGTCAGCACTATAAAATGTCCACCCACCAGATAGTGCTTAAACTGCTCTGTCACTGCCCACTTCAGAGCCAACAGCTCCAACTTCCTAGAGCTGTAATTGCTCATGTTCCGCTCTGACTTTCTGAGACCTCTACTTGCAAAAGCCACCGGATGCAACCTCCCATCATGCTCCTGAGATAAAACTGCTCCCAGTCCTTCAAAGCTAGCATCTGTCTCCACCACAAACTGCTTGCTGTAATCTGCACTTTTCAACACTGGAGCCTGACTTAACTTCTCTTTCAACAAGGCAAATGCTCTGGCCTCATCCTTCCCCCAATAATCACTCACTGCTGCCTTAGAATCACCACTCATCAAAGCATGCAACGGAGCAGCCACCTTCGCAAAATTTTTCACAAACCTTCTGTAAAAGGAGCAGAATGCGACAAATGCCCTGACCTCCCTAACAGTGCGCGGAACTGGCCACTCCTGTACAGCCCGTATTTTCTCTGGGTCTGTATTAATTCCCTCCTTAGAAATGATAAATCCAAGGTACCTAACCTGGGGCTTTAGTATGTGGCATTTGGAAGTTTTCAACTTCAGCCCATGTTTCCTCAAAAGCTTCAACATTCCCTCCAGTCTATCCAGATGCTCATCCACACTCCGAGCAAACATCAACAAATCATCCAGATACACCAAAAGAGTCACAAAAACCTGATCGCTAAACACATACTCCATAAACCTTTGGAATGTTGCTGGGCTATTGGATAACCCCATAGGACAGCGCACATATTGATAATGGCCAAATGGTGTTACAAAAGCAGTCCTGGGCCGATCTTCTGCCCGCACAAGAATCTGATGATAACCTGCAGCTAAATCAAAAGAAGAAAAATACTGTGCCCCGGCTAATGCATCTAGTGTGTCTTGTACCCTTGGTAATGGGAAGGCATCTTTCACTGTCACCTCGTTCAGCCTTCGATAATCAACACAAAGTCGCAGCGAACCATCTTTCTTCCTCACCATCACATAACCCAAACAGGGAATTTCCCTCCCATTTGCATCTGTAATCCGAATGTCCATCCCATAGACCACAGCTTGCTTGGGGAGGAGGTGCTATTTGTACCATTCCTCTGTCACCAGACTGACCTCAGCACCAGAATCAGCCATAGCACTTACAGGTATACCATTCACCAACGCATCTATCCTCAGAGTCTTTCCAAACAACTTAACTTTCCCTCTTTTTACATCATTCCGTTCCTCGGTCACATTAGTCACACTCCTTATCTGAGCTGTAGTGGGGGCCCTGTCGTCAGGCCTTGAGAGCTGGCCCCTTGTTCTCAAGGACTCCCGTTTCCCGCTGTCTTGGACACCAACTCCTTGAACCGTTCACACTGATATCCCAAGTGTCCATGTTGTCCACACAAGGAGCAAGATGGTGAAGAAAGGGTACTCCTCACAACTCTCTCTGGCTTTTTCCCACTCACTAACTCTGCTTCTTCCTTCACAATCCGCTCAGCCTCACTCACTTGGTCTGCTGCTCGCTGAACCATGTCCTCCCATTTCACAGGCTGGTGCTTTTCCCACCATTTTCCCAACTTCACTCCTACTTTTCTGTCTCTCAAATTCCTACAGAACCATGTAGTTAGCAGCCATTGCCGTTCTTTATCTCCCTTGTCTCTCACCTTGTACATTTTATCCACAATAACACCCAGCGAATCAGCAAATTCCCACACTCCTTCACCCGGCTGTTGAACCCGAGCATGCAGCTGTTTTTCTAAGTCTGTATAATTCAGTTTTGGTCCAAAAGCAGACCTCAAACAATCAAAAAGGTCAGACACAGTCTTCACAGTACTGTTGCGGACCCTTCGACGGGCTAGGCCTTCCAAGAACCCACACAGGTATGACACTCCCTCAGAGCCCTGTAATCCCAGCTGCTTTATTTTCTCTGTGGCATCCTCTACCCAGTCATCCAACTCACTGGCCCTCCGTACCCTTCCAGAGAATTTTCCAATAGTGGGGACAGGACGTGACCACACATGTTTTGCATGTGCCCCATTTGGTCAAACTTATTACACAGTTGTGCCACTGCTTGGGATAACTGAGCATTGGTACTGATTAAGTTATCAACTACCTCTGGGGTCACTTCCACCTCCCTGCTCTCCTCCTTACACTCAACTTTAACCCCAGCTACACCTTGGCCATCAACATCACCCAAACACAACAAATCCTCCATTGTGCAGGAGTAGTGCCACACTAACACTTAAGTGGATTTTGCCAAAAGCACTGGACCCAAGCAGGAGTTTGAAACAATTTCCCCAAAAAAGCATAGAACTACGCTCTGCTACCAATTGTAATGAGTGCAAAACTAGGGCACAGTTAACCTACCTTAATTAGGCTCATCAAGCACTCACCACAAGAACAAACTGATTAATTTAAACCTCCTGCTTAGGTTCACAGAAACCCGGGCCACAATTTAAAAATTTAATGGTTGAGTACATAATAAAGAAAACACAAATGAGTACATAATAAAGAAAACACAAATAAAATATGAGTGCTTAACACTCTTAGAGGCCACACTGCTGGCACTCCAAAATACCTGATCCCATGAGAAAATGGGTAAATCCACATACAAATAAACAGGAGAAATAAACACTTCATGCACCAACACAAGAAATGTTATGTGCCACTGACACTGTCCCACCCTAACCAGTACCCCCAGGACCCTCACACCCTATAGGCCCAACCGCACACCGACCCAACGCGCTGAAGGTACACCACTACCACTACCCTGAAGTACTGGAGCTCTTCCTCCATGCACGGCGGTACTAACACCATAGCAGCCAGGGAGAGCAAGTCCCTCACTGCAGCCTCCTTAGTTCACAGTATCTGCTACGGTGCCACCTCACTGACGTCCCACAGCACACTGCCAAGACCAAACTCCTGCCAACCAAGCGTACAAATCCCCACCCTATCTCCCAATAATGTCCCCCAATGTACACTGTTTCACCATGAAAGAATATAACAAATCCCAATAACATACCTGCAAATCAAATGGCAAATCCACCACTACTCTGCACCCTGTCTCTCTCTCGCTCGCCTCTCCCGCCAAAATCTCCACAACAACAAACCTTCAGGGCCTTAAGACTCGTTTTGGCGGGACTCGCTGACTAGTCTGTGAGCCTCTCGCAGGCGCGCCCACTTCAACTTCTTACATATATATATATATATATATATATATATATATATATATATATATATATATATATATATATATATATATATATATATATATATATATATATATATATATATATATATATATATATATATATATATATATATATATATATATATATATATATATATATATATATATATATATATATATATATATATATATATATATATATATATATATATATATATATATATATATATATATATATATATATATATATATATCGTTCACTTCCACATATAGGGTGCTTTGCATGTATTTTGGCGCTTTTGTACGTAACAATGAGAAATACACTCAAAATTCACTTTTTTGGTAATGTTGTCCGGTTTCTCCATATAAACTGATATTCATGCCTTTTAGCGTTTTTATTTCCCCATATATGGGGCTTTGCAAGCTTTTCGGTGTTTTGATACCTATTAATATTAAAAAAAACACTCAAAATACACGTTTTGCATAATATTCATATGTTTCTCTATGTAGAGTGCTATTCATGAGTTTTATGATTTTGTTTCTTAAAAAGGTGAAAAACTTTCATAATATACGTTTCTCGTAATATCTTTTAGTTTTCCATATAAAGAACTTTGTGTGGATTTTGGCATTTTTTTACGTAACAAAAAAAAAAAAAAACACTCAAAATACTCTTTTTTGGAAATGTTATTATGCTTTTCAATACAGTGTGTTTTACATGTATTTAAGCGTTTTTGTACACAAAAGTTTAAAAACACTCAAAAGACTCGTTTTTCGTAATGTGGTTTTGTATCACTTTATTTGGTGAATTACATGCTTTTTTTTTTTAGAGTTTTGGTGGCTAACGCGCTGAAAAAAGAGTAAATATTGACAGAAAACTTTTTCTGGTGATGCCATTTCTTTTCCTTGCATAGATTTTGGCGTTTTGGTACCTAACAATATGAAAAACATTCAAAATACACGTTTGTGGTATTTTTCTTCTTCCTCCATATAGAGTGCTATTCATGTCTTTAAACATTTTAATACGTAAGAAGCTCAAAAACACACACACAAAAAGTTTTCTTTTAATGTCTTTTCGTTTCACCATATAGTGTGCTTTTCATGCATTTTTACTTTTCACTACGTAACAAGCTCAAAAAACAATGAATTTACTTTTTTTTTTTTTAATGTTATTTTGTTTCTGTAGTTTTGTTTCTGTAGTAGTTGTTTTCTGTATTTTTTTTTCGATAATTGTTATCATAAACACTCAAAAAAACTTTTTTGTGTATCTCTTTTCCTTACCTAATATTGGATGCTTTGCTTGCATTTTTTCGTTTTGTTACCTAGCAAAGTGAAATATATTTAAAATGCACATTTTTGGTATGCAGTTTCTCTATATAGAGTGCTATTTATGCGTCTTATCGTTTTGGTAACTGAGAAGCTCAAAAACACTATTATCATATGTTTCTCATAATCTTTAAGCTCAAAAACACTATTATCATATGTTTTTCATAATCTTGAAGCTCAAAAACACTATTATCATATGTTTCTCATTAAGTATTTTCGTTTTCCCATATATAGTATTTTTGTGTGATTTTTTTTTTATATATACTTAAATTTAAGTACACTCAAAATGTTTTTTCTCTTTTTGTAATACTATTGTGTTTCTCCATGAAGGGTGTTTTACATGCGTTTTAGTGTTTTGGTAGGTAAGTTGCTTTAAAAAAAAACACCCAAAAGACACTTTTTTTCTTTTCCCATATAGGGTGTTTTGCATTTTTTGCATATAGGTAGCGTTTTGGTACCTAACACGCTCATAAACACTTAAAAGACATGTTAGTAGAAATGTTTATTTTCACAATGTAGCGTGCTTTAAATGTATTTTGGCGTTATTGCAACTAACAATGTGAAATATATTGAAAACACACGTTTTTGGGTAATGTTTTTCTGTCTCTCCATTTAGAGTGCTATTCATGCGTTTTAATGTTTTTGTAACTAAGAAAACACCCATAATACATGTTTTACGTAATATCTTTCCGTTTTCTAATATAGGGTACTTTCCATGCATTTTAGTGTTTTTTTTTCTTTTTTTACTTAACATGCTCAGAAACTCAAAATACTTTTTGTGTTTCTCTTTTTTTCAGTATAGAGTGTTTTGCTTGCGTTTTAACGTTTTGTTACGTAATTAACTCAAAATACTGCAAAGAGACGTTTTCGATAATGTTTTGTTTTCCCATATAGGGAATATTTTATATTTCCATATAGGTCGATTTCCATGCTTTTTTTTAAGCACTGAAAATAAATGTTTCTGGAAATTTCCTTTCCTTTCTGCATATAGTGTGCTTTGCAAGCATTTTTCCGTTTGGTACGTCAGAATGTGAAATACACTCAAAATACACGTTTTTGTAATATTGCTCGGTTTTTCAATATAAAGTGCTAATCATTTTTCGTTTTCATACAAAAAAAAATAAAAATACATATAATTCACGTTTCTCATGTCATTTCGTTGCATGCATATTGGTATTTTTCTACGTAAAAAGACTCAAAACACTCAAAATTCTTGTTTTTGGCACTGTTTTTTTTTCTTTTTTTTTTTTGCATAAAGTGTGTTTTGCATGCGTTTTATCGTTTTAGTACGTAAGAAGTTGTAAAACACTAAAAACATATTTTTTTGTAATGTTTTGTTTTCCTATAAAAGCTAAATTTTTTTTTTTTTTTTTTTGTGCCTCACGCTCTCAAAAACGATGAAGAAAAACGTTTCTGGTAATGTCGTTTTGTCTCCTCATATAGAAAGCTTTACAAACATTTTGCGGTTTGGTATCTAACAATTTGAAAACTACTGAAAACACTTTTTTTCGTACTGTTGTTCTGGTTCTCCATGTGGTGTGTTATTCATGCGTTAATGCGTTTTGGCATCTAAGAACCTCAAGAACACTCATAATACACGTTTCTCGTTACGACTTTTCTTCATATTGTGCATGTTTTATGTATTTTGGCGTTTTTTTTTTTAAAGTAAAAAGATCATAAATACACAAAATACTTGTTTTTTGGCAGTGTCATTCCTTTTCCGTATAAAGACTGTTTTGCAGGCGTTTTTGTGTTTTTGGTATGCAAGTAGCTAAAGAACACTCAAAAAGACACGTTTTTGGTAATCTTTTCTTTTCTCATATAGAATGCTTCCCATGATTTTTTGCATTTTCATACCTATCATGCTTTGAATGCTGATTGGCGTTATAGCTACTAAAGGTGTGAAAAAAAAACAACACAAACGTTTTAAAAAAAAGCTTTTTTTTCCGCATAGAGTGCTATTCATACGTTTTATTGTATTGGTGTGTAAGAAGTTCAAGAACACTCACAATACACGTTTCTTGCAATGTCTTTTTGTCTCCAATATAGGATAATTTCCATGCATTTTTGCATGCTCAATTTTTTTTTTTCAAAATACTTCTTTTTTGTAATGTTCTGTTTCTCTATATACAGTGGTATTAACGCGTTTTCGCATTTTGGTTCTCATAATGTCTTTTTCTTTTACTACATAGAGTACTTACCACTATAAATCTATCACATGTTTTCCAAGCATTTTAGCATTTTTGTACGTAAGTAGTTAAAAAATACTAAAAAGACACGTTTACCATAATGTTTTCTTTTCTCATATAGGGTGCTTTCCATGCTTTTTAGCATTGTCTTACCTAACAGGCTCAGAATCACTTTAAAAAAATATGATTCTGATTTTTTTTTCTCTCTTCATATAATGCTTTCCATGCATTATGTCTTTTCGTTGCCTAACAATGTGAAATACACTTAAAATAAATGTTTTGGTAATGTTTTCTTTCTCAATAAACAGCAATATTCATGACTTTTTACGTTTTAGTACTTAAAGATTCTCAAAAAAAAAAAAATCTCATAATGTCCTTTCAGTTCCCTATATAGGGTAGTTTACATACATTTTGTTTTTTTCTGTATGTAACAAGCTCAATGACACTCAAAATATTTGTTTTTTGGTTATGTTTTGGTACGTACGAGTAAGCTTAAAAAAAAAACACTCAACACACACGTTTTTGTTGATGTTTTTTTTATTTTCATATACGTTGCGTTCTATGCTTTTCAGCGTTTGGTGTCTAGCATACAAAAAATAAAATAAATAAATAAATAAATAAGAATAAAAATATACATTTGTTGTAATACCATCTCGTTTCCTCATGCATTTTGGCGTGTTTATATCTAACAATGTGTAAGACTGTCAAAATGCACGTTTTTGGTAATGATCTGTTTCTCCACACAGAATGCTGTTAACGTGTTTTTGCATTTTGGTACCTAAGAAGTTCGAAAACACTAATAATACACTTATCTCGTTATGTGTTTATGTTTCTCCATATAAGCTATTTTGCATTCATTTTTTCGTTTTTGTAAATTACAAGCTAGAAAACAAGCATAATATATTTATTTCTTAATGTCATTCTTATTGTTTTTACAGGGAGTTTTGCATGCGCTTTAGTGTTTTGGTACCTCAGAAGCTCAAAACCTCTCATAATACACATCCCTCTTAATGTACTTTTCTTTCCATATATAATGTACTTTGTATGCATTTTCGGCGTTTTTATACGTAACAAGCTCAATAGCAGTCAAAATACTTGTTTTGATAATGTTTTCTTTTTTTTTATCCATAAAATGTGTTTTGCATGAGTTTTCAGCGTTTTAGTACGTAAGAAAATCATTAACACTCAAAGTGCAAGGTTTTCATTTTTTTTTTTTTATCCCCATATATACGGTGATTTCCATGCTTTTTTTTTTTAGCTTTTTGGTGCCTAACACACCAAAAAAAAAACACGTTTTGGAATTTTGGTACCTAGAATATATATATATATATATATATATATATATATATATATATATATATATATATATATATATATATATATATATATATATATATATATATATATATATATATATATATATATATAACACTCAAAATACACGTTTATCGTAATATTGTTCTGTTTCTCGATATAGAGTGCTATTTATGCGTTTAAGCGTTATGGTACCTTAGAAGCTTTCATAAATTTTCATAATACGCGTTTCTCCTAATGTCTTTTATATCCCGATATGGAGTACTTAGCATGCATTTTGGTGTTTTTTTACGTAACAAGCTCAAAGAAAAAAAAAAAGACTTGTTTTCGTAATTTTATTTTGTTTCTCCATAAAGAGCTCTTTTCGTGCGTTTTACCCTTTTGGTACGTGCGTAACTCAAGAACAATGAAAAAGACATTTATTTCAAAGAAACACTCAAAACACATTTTTTTGGGGAAATATCTTTTATTTTCTCAATATATGCTGCTTTACATGCATTTCGTCAGTTTGGTACCTAACAATTAAAGAAAAAAAACAGAATATACACGTTTATGGTAATTTCCGTTTCTCTATAGAGAGTGCTATTAAAGCGTGTTTTGCGTTTTGTTACCACAAAGCTGAAAAACACTTACAATAAACGTTTTTTCGTAATATCTTTTCGTTATTCCATAATTTGCATGCATTTTGGCGTTTTTCTATGTAGCAATGTGAATAGCACTCAAAACAAATGTTTTTGGTACTGATACATTGTAAGAGCGCTATTCACGCGTTTTAGCGTTTTGTTAACTAAGGAGATTAATAATAATAATATAGACTTTTGGTAATATGGTTTTATTCCATTATATAGGGTACTTTGCCTGCATTTTGCTGCTTTTGTTCCTAACAAGCTCAAAAACACTCATAGTACACTTTATTTTATGTTATTTTGTTTCTCTACAATGGGTGTTTTGTATGCGTTCTATGGTTTTGGTACGTAAGATGCTAAAAAAAACACAAAAGAACCTTTTTTTGTTAATGTTGTATTGTATTCCAATATAGGGTGCTTTCTATGCATTTTAGACTTTTGGTGCCTAAAACGCTCAAACAATAAAATCACTCCCACTATGGAGTGATTTTCCTACATTTTTGCGTTTTTGTACGTAACAATGTGAAAATACTGAAAATACACGTTTTGGGTAATGTTCTTATGTTTCTCCATATAGACTGCTATTCACGCAATTTTCCGTTTCGTTAGCTAAGCAGCTTAAAAATATTTATTACACACGTGTCTCAAAAAAATCCCTTTGTTTCCCCATATAGAGTGGTTTGCATGCATTTAGGAGTTTAAGTATCTAAGGAGCTCAAACAATACTCGTTTTTTTGGAAACGTTGTTCTGTTTTTTTTTTTTTTCAAATCACATGCTTTGCATGCATTTTTTGTGTTTTGAATATAAGGCGAAAACACTAAAAAACTCATGTTTTTGATAATGTTGTTCTGTTTCTCTATACAAAGGGTTTTTTACGTGTTTTATTGCTCTGGTACCTAAGAAGCTCAGGAACTGTCATTATACACGTTTTATTGCTCTGGTACCTAAGAAGCTCAGGAACTGTCATTATACACGTTTATACACGTATTATACGCCTTGGCGTTTTTGTACGCCTTTGGTAATATTATTAATTACCTTAATTATTAATCACCTTTGGTAATATTATTCTGTTTCTTCGTAAAGATTGTTTTGTATGCGTTTCACCGTTTTCGTGTGAAAGATGCTTAAAAACACTTAGAATACACGTTTTTTTATGTTGTTTTATGTTCCCATGCTTCTCATTTTTTTTTTTTTTTCATTTTGGTGCCTAACACCCTTAAAAACACTCTAAAGACACTTTTGACACTGATAATGTCATTTTTTTTTCCATATAGAGTGCTTTGCATGCATTTGCATGCATTATATATATATATATATATATATATATATATATATATATATATATATATATATATATATATATATATATATATATATATATATATATATATATATATATATATATATATATATATATATATATATATATATATATATATATATATATATATATATATATATATATATATATATATATATATATATATATATATATATATATATATGTATATATATATTTTTTTTACTTATTTATTTATTTATGTATATATATTTCTTTTTTTTTCCGCATAGGGATCTTTCCATCCAATTTTGCGTTATGGCACCTTACAAGGTTAAATACATTCAAAATACACGCTTTTTGGTAATGTTATTTTTCTCTATAAAAAAAAGTTTTATTAATGCGTTTTTAGCTTTTTCATACCTCAACAACATTCATAATAGGTACACGTTTCAAGTAATGTCTTTTCATGTCTCCATATAAGGTTCTTTGGATGCATTTTGGCGTTTTTGCAAGTAACAATCTAAAAAAAAAAAATTTAAATCGAATTAGTTGTTTTTTAGTAATGTTGTATTGTTTCTCCATATAGTTTCTTATTATTGTGTGTTTTATCGTTTTGGTACCTAAGAATCTCAAAAACACTCATACTATATGTTTCTTTTAGTGACTTTTCGTTTCCGAATACTTTCCATGCATTATAGTATTTTTCTCCGTAACAAGGTCAAAAACTCTGAAAATTCATGTTTTTGATAAAGTTATACTGTTTCTTTTATAAAGGGAGTTTTGACTGCGTTTTAGCGATTTGATATGTAAATTGCTTAAAACACTGAAAAAAGACGTTTTTGATAATGCTGTTTGGTTTTCCCATATAGCTTACTTCAAATTCTTTTCAGCGTTTTGGTGCCTAACATTTTCATAAACACTCAATATACACGTTTATTGAAATTTCGTTTCGATAAATTGTCCTTACTTAACAATATGAAATACACTCAAAATAAATATTTTTGGTTATGATATGGTTTTTCCATATAAAGACTTGTTCATGTGTTTTATTGTATTGGTACTTAAGAAACTCAAAAACACTAATATTACACATTTATCGTATTATCGTTTCGTTTCCCCATATAGGTTATTTATCATGCATTTTGGCGTTTTTGTACATAACAAGCTCAAAAACACTCAAAATACTTGTTTTTTGGTAACATTACTCTGCTTCTCCATAAAGGATGTTTTTCATAAATTTTTGCGATTTAGTACGTAGGTAGCTCAAAAAACCTCAAAAGACACTTTCTTGGTATTGTTGTTCTGTTTTTCCATACAATATTGCTTTCCATGTTTTTTTTTAGCGTTCTAACACGCACAAATACATTAAAAAGATTTTATTTATATATTTATTCTTTTTTTGATATTTTGTTTTCCTATTTAGAGGAGTGCGTGCATTTTGGCGTTTTGGTACCTAACGATGTAAAAAAAATTAACAATACACGTATTTGGTAATGTTGTTCTGTTTCTCCATATATAAAGTTGTGCTCAGAGAGAGAAACCAATAAATTTTCATAGGAGACCAAAAGTAAATAGGTATATCTGAGCAATATAGGAAAAAAAAAAAAAACTTATACGTCTCGCAGCGGGTGAAATTCATGCGACTTAACGTTTCGGTAGGTACCTAAGAAGCTCAAAAGCACCTATAAAAAACCTTTCACGTAATGTTCTTTCATTCCCCCATGTAAGGAACTTTCTAAGAAGCTGAAAACACTCAAACTACACGTTTTTGATAAAGTTATGATATTTTCCCATAAGTGTGTTTTGCAGGCATTTTAGCGTTTTGGCACGGAAGTAGCTCAAAAACACCGCAAGTAGAAGCTTTTGGTAATGTTTTTTTTTTTTTTCCCATATGGTGTTCTTTTCATGCTTTTTAGCGTTTTAGTACCTAGCGCGCTCATAAATACTTAAAAGACACGTTTCTAGAAATCTTTTTTTTTTTTCCCCATATACAGTGTTTTGCATTCAGTTTGGCGTTTTGGTAGTACAAAGTGAAATACACTTAAAAGTTCTACAGTTTCTCCATAATTTTTGCATGCCTTTTGGCATTAGTCTACCTAACAAACTCTAAAAAACTCAAAACATCTTTTTCTTTATGATGTTATTCTGTTTCTATTTAAAAGGTGTTTTGTATGCGTTTTAGCGTTTTAGTACACAAGTAGCTCAAAAAACACTCACACGACACTAACAATGTAAAATACACGTAAAATAAACGTTTTTTTTTTTTGTTTCTCCATATACAGTGGTATTAATACATTTTATTTTTTTGGTAACTAATAAGTTCAAAAACACTCATAATAGATGTTTCTCGTATTTTTTTTTTTTTGTTTGTATCCACATGTGAAGTAGTTTGAAGCATTTTGGCATTTTTGTAACATGTTCAAAAACATTCAAATTACTTGCATTTGATATTTAGCTTGTTATCCATACAGAGATACATATGTTTTGGCATTTTCTTACGTAAGTAGCTCAATACACTGGAAAGAGACCTTTTTGTTAAGGATCTTTTGTTTTCCCCCTATAGGGGGCTTTCCATCCTTTTTAGCTTTTTGTTTCCTAGCACGCTCTCAAACACTCGAAAGACACGTTTCTGGAAATCTCCTTTTCTTTCTCCATATAGGATGTTTTCTATGCTTTTTGGCGTTTTAGTACCTAACAATGTGAAATACATTAAAAATATACCTCTTTTCTAGTGTTTTTGTTTCTCAATACAAAATGATATCCATGCATTTTAGCGTTTTGGTACCTGAGAAGCTCAAATACTCGTAATATCTTCTTTCCCTATATAGAATACTTTCCACGCATTTTTGGCATTTTCTACTTAACAATCTGAAAAACACTTCAAATACACGTTTTTAATAGAAATATGCTCTTTTTTCATGAAGGGTGTTTTACATATGTTTTTGGCGTTTTGGTAAGTAGCTCAAAGCACTAAAAAGAGACGTTTTTGTTAAGTTGTTTTGGTTTTGCTTATAAGGCGTTTTCCAAGCTTTTTAGTATTTTGGTTTCTAACGCGGTCATAGACACTCAAAAGTAATGTTTCTGGGAATCTCGTTTTCTTTCACAATATAAGCTTTTTTTTATGATTTTCGGCGTTTTGGTACCTAACAAAGTGAAAAAAAAAAACATTCAGAATACTTGTTTTGTATTTTATTTTTTTTTTCTCTATAAAAGGAGTTTTGCATGCGTTTTAGCGTTTTGGTACATAAGTGGTTCAAAAACATTAAAAAAAACAAATTTTTGTTAATGTTTTATTCTTCTATACAGTATGATATCTATGCTTTTTAACGTTTATGGTGCCTAAGACGCTGAAAAACTCTCAAAAGACATTTCTGTTAATGTCGTTTCGTTTCCCCCATATCGGTGGCTCTGCATGCATTTTAGTGTTTGGTACCTAACAACGTGAAAAAAAAAAACACTAAAAAATACACGTCTTTGGTAAGAAGTTTTGTTTCGCCATACAGAGAGCTATTTATACCTTTTAACGCTTTGGTACCTAAAAAGCTTAATAACTCTCATAATACACGTTTCTTTTAGTGTTTTTTTTTTCCCCCATATAGAGTACTTTCCATGCATTTTTGTACGTAACCTCAAAAACTCTGAAAATTCACTTTTTTGGTAAAGTTATACTGTTTCTCCATAAAGGAGTTTTTGCTACGTAAGTAGCTTAAAAACACCGAAAAGAGAAGTAATTGATAATGATGTATTGTTTTCCATATAGGGCACATTCTATGCTTTCTAGCGTTTTGGTGCCTAACATGTCCATAATCACATAACAAACACGTTTCTTGCAATGTCGTTTCTTTTCTCAAATAAGGTACATATACATTTTCATTTTTTGGTACCTAACTGTGAAATACACAAAAAAAATGCATGTTTTTTGGTAGTGTTGTTCATGCGTTTTAGTGTTTTGGTACATGATAAGCTCAAAATTATTCTTAAAACACGTTTCTTGTAATGACTTTTTTCTCCCCATAGAGGTTCTTTTGCATGCATTTTGACGTTTATGTACGTAACAAGCACAAAAAAAAAAAAAACACTGAAAATGCTTGTTTTTGGTAATTTTTTTTTGTTTCAATATAGGGTGTTTCGCGTGCGTTTTAACATTTTGGTACATATGTAAATAAAAAAAAAATTCAAATTTTTGCTTTTTTAAAGCTTTTTAGAATTTTGTTCTCTAATATGCAGAAAAATGCTGAAAAAATACGTTTGTATTAATGTATTTTCTTTTTTCCCATATAGTGCATATTCCATGGATTTTGGCGTTTTGTTAAATTAAGTGTAAAAAACACTGAAAATACATGTTTTTTTTTGGTAATATTGTTGTTTCTCCAAATGGAGTGCTATTCAACGATTTTTAGCTTCTTGAAACCTAAGAAACACTCCTAAAACACTTTTTTTTTTTTTTTACAATGTTCATTCGTTTTCCCATTTTTCTCGTTTCATTTTTTGTATTATTATTCTGTTTCTCAATATCGAGTGTTTCATTCTCGCGTTTTGGTACCAAAGAAGATAAAAAAACACTAAATATACACGTCTCTCGTAATGTTCTTTAGTTTCCCGATGCATTTTGCATGCATTTTGTAGTTTATGTAAGTAACAGAGTGACAACACAAATATTGTTTTTGATAATGTTACTCTGTGTGTCAATAAAAGGGGGATTTTGTATACGTTTTAGGGTTTTGTTAATTAAGAAGCCTAAAACACTCAAAAAGAACGTTTTTGGTAATGTTATTTTGTTTTCCCATATCGTGTGCTTTCGATACTTTTTAACGTTTTGTTGTCAAATATGCACAAAAACACTAATAATATACGTTTAATGTAATGTTTAATTTTACCGGAAAATGCTTTGTATGCATTTTAGTGTTTTCTTATATAATGATGTGAAAAATACACACAAAATACACATTTTTTGTATTGTTATTCTGTTTCCCTGTATAGAGTGCTATTCATGCGTTTCAGCAATTTGTTACCTAAGAAGCTCAAAAACACTAAAAATACACGTCTCTCGTAATTTTCTTTAGTATTCCGATGTAATGTACTTTCAATACACATTTGCGGTTTTGTACGTAACAAACTGAAAAAAAAAAAAAACACTGAAAATGCTCGATTTTGTAAAAGTTCTTATGGTTTCTCTATAGAAGGTGTTTTACAAGTGTTTTAGCGTTTCGGTACGTAAGCAGCTTAAAAAAAACTCTCAAAAGACACGATTCTCTCATATTAATTTTTTTCCATGCTTTTTTGTGTTATCATGCCTTCAAAGGACACTCAAATGACATGTTTATGCAAATTAAATTTCAATTCACAATTAAGGTGCTTTGCATGCATTTTGGCGTATTGGTATTTAAAAATGTGAAAAAAAAAACATTTGATAATATTGTTCTCTTTCAGAGAGATCCAAAGCACTCATAATTTTTATTTCATCATCTTAAATAGGGTTTTTTTGTTCCATGCATTTTGTCGTTTTTATACGTAACAAGCTAAAAAATACTCAAAATACTTGTTTTTCGTACTGCTTTTCTTTCTCCGTAAACTGTATTTTGCATGCGTTTTAGCTTTTTGGTACGTAAGAATATAAAAGCACTCAAAGAATACATTTTTTGTAATGTTATTTGGTAATCCCATACAGTGTGATTTCCATGCATTTTAGCGTTTTGCTGCATAACATGCTGATAAACACTCTAAAGAGCTGTTTCTGGAAATGTTTAATTTTCCTATATAGGAAGCTTTACGTGTATTTTGACAAGTTTGATACATGATAAAGCAAAAAACGCTCAAAATACACTTTTTTTGGTAATGTTCTGTTACTCCACATTAAAGTGGTTTAGCGTTTTGGAACCTAAGAAGCTCAAAAGCACTCATGACACAATTTCTTTGTAATGCCTTTTCGTTATTACATATAAGATACTTTGCATGAATTTTCGCGTTTTGGTACATACAAATGTTACTAAAAGTCGTTTAATTTCACAGAAGAGGTTCATTTTTATGCATTTTGGTGTTTTAGTGTCTAACTGTGAAAACATACAAACATCAAAATTTTTGTGATCTCTTTCTCTATATAGAGTGCTATTCATGTATTTTAGCGTTAGGTACTTATGAAGCTCAAAAATACTCATAATACACGTCTCTCGTAATGTTCTTTTATTTGCCGTTGTTGCGTACTTTCAATAAATATTTGCGGTTTTGTACATAACAAGCACAAAAACATTGAAAATACAAGTTTTTTTTTTCTTTTTAAGATATTGTGTTTCTCTATATTATTTTTGTATGCTGTTTTGCGTTTTGATATGTAAATAGCTAAAAAAAAACTGACAAGACGAGTTTTTGGTAATATTGCTTTTTTTTTCCCCATATAAGGTGTTTTTATGCGTTTTAGTGTTATCGTGGCTAACACTCATCAAATGACACTAACAAGACAAATTCCTGGAAATGGAGTTTTAAATCACAATAGAGGGTGCTTAGCATGCATTTTGGCATTCTGGAATATAAGAATGTGAAAAATATTACAAGTTTTTCAAAATGTTGTTCTCTTTTCCATATAGTATTCTATTCTAAGAGGTTTGGTATGTAGGACGATGAGAAGCACTCATAATACTCATTTCTTGTGATATTCTTTCGGTACCCCATATGAGGTAATTTCCATGCATTTTGTCGTTTTTATACGTAACAAACTCAAAAATACTCAAAATCCTTGTTTTTTCATAATGTTATTCTTTCTCTATAAATATTTTCCATGCGTTTTAGAGTTTTGGTAAGTAAGAAGCTGAAACACTCAATATACGTTTTTTGTAATACTATTTGGTATTCCCATATATGGTGATTTCCATGCATTTTAGCGTTTTGGTGCTTAACATGCTTATAAACACTTCAAAAACATGTATCTGGAAATGTCATTTCTTTTACCCATAAACGGTGAATTGCATGCATTTTTTGATGTGTGGTACCTACCAATGCAAAAAAAAAAAAAATGTTTTTGGTAATCTTGTTTTGTTTCTCCATATGTAATGCTATTGAAGACTTTTTGCGTTTTCGACACTAAGAAGCTGAAAAAAACACTCATAATACACTTTTCTTGTAATGTCTTTTCATTATTCAATATATAATATTTTGCATGAATTTACGTGTTTTTGTACATAACAATATGAATAACACTCATAACAAACGTTTTTAGTAATATTCTTCTACATATTACTATTGAGCGTTTTTGCTATAATACTTGTGTATGATAATATTGTTATGTTTCACCATATAAGGTGCATTGCATGCATTTTGCCGTTTCTCTACCTAACAAGCTCAAAATTACTTATAATACACATTTTTGGTAATATGATTATGTTTCTCGATAATGAGTGTTTTGTATATTTTAACGTTTTCGTACGTAAGAAGCTCAAAAATACCTTTTTGGTAATGTTTTATAGTCCAAAATAGGGTACTTTCCAAGCATTTTTATTATTTTGGTGGATAAAGCGTTAAAGAAAATAATGAAATAAACACGTTTCTAGTAATGTCGCCTCGTTTCCTTACATACGTAGAGTGCTTTGTATGTGTTTTGGCAGTTTTGTACCTATATATATATATATATATATATATATATATATATATATATATATATATATATATATATATATATATATATATATATATATATATATATATAAACATTCAAGATACACGATTTGTCATAATGCTGTTCTAATTCTCCACATAGAGTGTTATTCAAAGCATTCTCGGGTTTTGGAACCTAAGAAGCTCAAAAATACTCCTTATACATGTTTCTCGTAATATATATATATATATATATATATATATATATATATATATATATATATATATATATATATATATATATATATATATATATATATATATATATATATATATATATATATATATATATATATATATATATATATATATATATATATATATATATAAACATTCAAGATACACGATTTGTCATAATGCTGTTCTAATTCTCCACATAGAGTGTTATTCAAAGCATTCTCGGGTTTTGGAACCTAAGAAGCTCAAAAATACTCCTTATACATGTTTCTCGTAATGTTCTTTCCTTTTCCCATATAGGATACTTTGCATGCATTTTAACGTTTAAGTACGTAAAAGCTCAAACTCTCAAAATACTTGTTTTTGGTAATATTACCCTGTGTCTCAATTAAGAAGGTTTTGCATCATTTTTAGCGATTTAGTAGGAAAGTACCTCAAAAACACTGAAAAGCAACGTATTTTATGAAATTTTGTTTTCCAGAATAACGTGCTTTCCATACTTTTTCGCTTTTTGTTGTCTAACAGGCACAAAAAAAAATATAAGATACGTTTCCTTTAATATTGTTTCATTTAACCGTAGAGGGTGCAATGAATGCATTTTGGCGTTTTCTTATATAACGATGTGAAAATCACTCAAAACCGACATTCTTTAAATGTTCTGTTTCTAAACTTAATACTATTTATACGTTATAGCGTTTAGGTGCCTAAGAAGCTATGAAATACTCAAAATACACGTCTCTCATAATGTTCTTTTGGGGGTCTTGTACGTAACTCGCTCATAAACACTGAAAATACACGTTTTTATTAAAGTTTTGCATGCGTTTATGTCCGTAAATGGCTAAAAACTCAAAAGATACGTTTTTGATGATATTATTTTTTCTCCCATATAGGGTGTTTTCCAAGCCTTTTAGAGCTTTCGAACTTACCACGAACCAGAAGCCACTCAAAATATATATTTCTGAAAAAAGAAGATTCAATTCTCCATAAATGGTGCATAGAGGGTGCATTTTGATATCTAAGAATGTGAAAAACTCTTAAAATTCACGTTTTCGATTACATGCTGTGAACTTATCATTAAACCCAGCTGTGACCTCAATGAACGTTTCCCTTTGTGTCTCACAACACAAGGGGGCAGTCACAGCTTGCCCTCTAAAGACAACTCTCTTCCTCCACACAAAACTACAAGCACCTAATAACACACACATCCTTCACACAAAAATTTTAAAATCATGGCGACTCCTACACCAGCCTCGGAGTCCTCATCTGGGGAGGGGACCATAAATGTCCCCAGGTCGGAGAGCCTTTCTGTCGACGACCCTAAGTGTCTTGACAATCCCCTCAACATTTTCTTCATTAACTTCTGCAACATTCGCGGTCTAAGATCTAATTTTCAATCTGTAGAACACCACTTCTCCTCTTCTAAACCTCATCTTCTTTTCCTCACTGAAACTCAGGTGTCTGAGGCAACTGACAGTAGCCACTTTTCTGTTCCCTCCTACTTTCTCTATCCTCATTTTCGATCCAAGGCTGGATGCTGCGTTTATGTGCGCAATGACTTAACCTGCTCTTGTGCCCACGCTCTTGAATCTTCCGAGTTTTCCACCATCTGGCTACGACTACAGAGTCATTCTCATACTAAATTTATCTGTGCTGTATACCTCTCTCCTAACTCCTCTGACTATAAGAAATTCTTTGACTACTTAACTTCCAAAGTGGACCACATTCTGACCCTCTTCCCTTTTGCAGAGATCTCCTTTCTTGGAGATTTCAATGTTCACCACTAGCTTTGGCTTTCCTCTCCCTTCACTGACCATCCTGGTAAACTAGCCTACAACTTTGCTATCCTCCATGACCTAGAGCAATTGGTGCAACACCCTACTCGTATTCCTGACCGTCTTGGAGATACGCCCAAAATTCTTGACCTTTTCCTGACCTCTAATCCTTCTGCTTATGCTGTCACCCTTTCTTCTCCGTTGGGCTCCTCCGATCACAATCTCATATCTTTATCTTGTTCTATCACTCCAATCCGTCCTCAGGATCCCCCTAAGCGAAGGTGCCTCTGGCGTTTTGCCTCTGCTAGTTGGGGGGACCTGAGGAGGTATTTCGCTGATTTTCCTTGGAATGACTACTGCTTCCGTGTCACCCGTTTTTGTGTGCTGAGCGCATAACAGAGGTGATAGTGTCTGGCATGGAGGCGTACATTCCTCACTCTTTTTCTCGTCCTAAACCTTCTAAACCTTGGTTTAACACAGCTTGTTCTCGTGCTATACATGATAGAGAGGTGGCCCACAAAAGGTACTTAAGCCTTCCATCACCAGAATCTCATGCACTTTATATTTCTGCCCGGAACCATGCCAAGTCTGTTCTCCAACTAGCCAAAAACTCCTTCATTAACAGATAATGTCAAAACCTTTCAAGATCTAACTCCCCTCGTGATTTCTGGCATCTAGCCAAAAATATCTCCAATAACTTTGCTTCTTCTTCTTTCCCTCCACTACTTCAACCAGGTGGCACCATTGCTATCACATCTCTTTCTAAAGCAGAACTTCTTGCTCAAACCTTTGCTAAAAAGTCTACCTTGGACGATTCTGGGCTTGTTCCTCCCTCTCCTCCACCCTCTGACTACTTCATGCCACGTATTGAAATTCTTCGCAATGATGTTTTCCATGCCTTCGCTGGCCTAAACCCTCGGAAGGCTTATGGACCTGATGGGGTCCCTCCTATTGTTCTCCGAAACTGTGCCTACGTGCTTGCACCTTGCCTAGTCAAACTCTTTCAGCTCTGTCTGTCAACATCTACCTTTCCTTCTTGCTGGAAGTTTGCCTACATTCAACCTGTTCCTAAAAAGGGTGACCGCTCTAATCCCTCAAACTACCGTCCTATTGCTTTAATTTCCTGCTTATCTAAAGTTCTTGAATCTATCCTCAACAGGAAGATTCTTAAACATCTATCACTTTACAACCTTCTATCTGATCGCCAGTATGGGTTCCGTCAAAACCGCTCTACTGGTGATCTTCTTGCTTTCCTTACTGAGTCTTGGTCATCCTCTTTTAGAGATTTTGGTGAAACTTTTGCTGTTGCCTTGGACATATCAAAAGCCTTTGATAGAGTCTGGCACAAAGCTTTAATTTCCAAACTACCCTCTTACGATTTCAATCCTTCTCTCTGTAACTTCATCTCAATTTTCTTTTCTGACCGTTCTATTGCTGCTGTGGTAGACGGTCACTGTTCTTCTCCTAAATCTATTAACAGTGGTGTTCCTCAGGGTTCTGTCCTGTCACCCACTCTCTTATTATTCATTAATGATCTTCTAAACCAAACTTCTTGTCCTATCCACTCCTACGCTGATGATACCACCCTGCACTTTTCCACGTCTTTTCATAGACGTCCAACCCTTCAGGAGGTAAACATATCACGCAGAGAAGCCACAGAACGCCTGACTTCTGATCTTTCTAAAATTTCTGATTGGGTTAGAGCAAACTTTGTATTGTTCAATGCCTCAAAAACTCAATTCCTCCATCTATCAACTCGACACAACCTTCCAGACAACTATCCCCTCTTCGTCAATGACACTCAGCTGTCCCCCTCTTCTACACTGAACATCCTCGGTCTGTCCTTTACTTATAATCTGAACTGAAAACTTCACATCTCATCTCTAGCTAAAACAGCTTCTATGAAGTTAGGTGTTCTGAGACGTCTCCGCCAGTTTTTCTCACCCCCTCAGCTGCTAACTCTGTACAAGGGCCTTATCCGTCCATGTATGGAGTATGCTTCACATGTCTGGGGGGGTTCCACTCATACTGCTCTTCTAGACAGGGTTGAATCAAAAGCTTTTCGTGTCATCAAATCCTCTCCTCTAACTGACTGTCCTCAGCCTCTCTCCCACCGCCGAAATGTTGCATATCTAGCTGTCATCTACCGCTATTTTTATGCTAACTACTCTTTTGATCTTGCTAACTGCATGCCTCCCCTCCTTCCGCGACCTCGCTGCACAAGACCTTCTTCTTTCTCTCACCCCTATTCTGTCCACCTCTCTAACGCAAGAGTTAACCAGTATTCTCAATCATTCATCCCTTTCTCTGGTAAACTCTGGAACTCCCTGCCTGCTTCTGTATTTCCACCTTCCTATGACTTGACTTCCTTCAAGAGGGAGGTTTCAAGACACTTATCCACCAATTTTTGACCACTGCTTTGACCCCTTTATGGGACTGGCATTTTTTTTATTAGTTTTTTGTTGCCCTTGGCCAGTATCCTTCCTATATAAAATATATATATATATATATATATATATATATATATATATATATATATATATATATATATATATATATATATATATATATATATATATATATATATATATATATATATATATTCCATATAGAGTGTTTTTCATGCGTTTTAGCGTTTTGGTACATAAGGAACATTTATAATATCCATTTCAAGTAATGTTCTTTCATTACCCGGTGTAGGGTATTTTTAATGAATTGCATCTTTTTCATCCGTAACATGCTCAAAACATTAAAAATACTAGTTTTTGGAAATGTTATTCTTTCTCTATTAAGGGTGTTTTGCTTGCGTTTTAGAATTTTGGTACGTAAAAAGCTCAAAACACTCAAAAAGAAATGTTTTTCTTAATGTTCTTTGGTATTCGTATATAGGGTTATGCTTTTTAGCATTTTGGTGTACAAAATCCTCATAAACACTCCAAAAACATGTATGTGGATATGTATTTTTTTTTTCCCTATATACGGTGAACTGAATACATTTTGGATGTTTGGTACCTAACAATACAAAAAAGACTCAAAATACACGTTTTTCGTAATGTTGATCTGTTTCCCCATATATAATGTTCCTAAAGAGTTTTTGAGTTTTGGACATTAAGAAGCTGAAAACCATTCATAACACACTTTTCTCGTAATGTCTTTTCGTTGTTAAATCGAGGATATTTTGCATGAATTTAAGCGTTTTCGTACACAATGATATGAATAACATCCATAATACGTTTTTGATGGTGTTATTTTTTTTCTTCTTATAGAGTGCTATTGAGCGTTTTTTTTTTCAAATAAGGACTTCAATAACATTCATAATCTTGTTATGTTTCACCATATAGGGTATATTTCGTGCATTTTGCCGTTTCTGTACCTAATAAGCTAAAAAAAAAAAAACACTCATAACATACATTTTTGGTAATATTATTCAGTTTCTCCATAAGGGGTGTTTTGCATGAATTTTTGCGATATGGTACGTTAGACACTTAAACACTCAGACGAAATCTTTTTTGGTAAACCAAGCTGTTTTTTTTTTATTTATTGAAAATAGGGTGTTCTCCATGCATTTTAGCGTTTTGGCGCCTAAAACGCTAAAAAAAAAAAAAAAACTAAGAAGACACGCTTCTGGTAATTTCACATTGTTTTCCTATATAGGGTGATTCGCTTGCATTTTACCGTTTTGGTACCTAACAATGTAAAAAGCACTCAAAATACAAGTTTTTGACAATGTTGTTCTGTTTGTCTATATAGAGTTCTATTTAAACGCGTTTTCGCGTTTTGTTACCTAACAAGCTCGAAAACACTCCAAATACGCGTTTCTCGTAAGGTCCTTTTGGTTACCTATATAGTATACTATACATGCATTTTGGCAATGTAACAAGCTCAAAAACAATCATTTCATATTTCATTTTGGTAATGTTACTCTGTGTCACGATCAAGGGGATTTTCCATGTTTTAAGCTTTTTCATAGGTACCTCAAAACACTGAAAAGGAACAGTTTTGGTAATGATGTTTTGTTTTTCCATATCGAGTCCCTTCCATGATTTTTTAGCGTTTTGTTGTCTAACACTCATAAGATATGTTTCCTGTAATGTCGTTTTATTTCACCATAGAGGGCGCTTTACATGTATTTTGGCGTTTTGTTTTTTGTGAAAAACACTCAAAATACACAATTTTTGTAATATTGTTCTGTTTCTCCAAATAGAGAGCTATTTATGCGTTTGAGCGTTTTGTTTTCTAAGAAGCTCGAAAGAAAAACAAACAAAAAATCAAAATACACGTCTCGCGTAATGTTCTTTTCTTTTCCGATGTGGTGTACTTTATATTTTGGTGTGTGTTTTTTTTTTTTACGTAACAAGCTCATAAACACTAAAAATACACGTTTTTTGGTAGTTATTTTGTTTTGTATTTTAAACAGTGTTTTGAATGCGTTTAAGCGTTTTGGTACGTAAGCAGCTAAAAAAGGTAATGGTAAAAAAGGTAAGGACTAGGTAATATATATATAGCTATAGAGTGTTTTTCATCCTTTTTGTGCTTTTGTGCCGAACGCGCTCCAAAAGACATTCAAAAGACATGTTTCTGAAAATGAATTTTCAATTAATTTTTCGGTGATGTTATTCTTTTTCTCAATAAGAAAGTTTTGCATGCCTTTTAGCACTTTTTTGGACTTAAGAAGCTCCTAAACACTTCAGATATATGTTTTTTGGTAATGTTGCTCTTTTTTTTCTATGTAACAAACTCAAAAACTCTTAAAATACACGGTTTTTGGTAAAGGTATACTGTTTTTCAGTATTTATTTTTATTTATTTATTTATTTAATTAATTAATTAATTTATTTATTCATTTTTATTTTATTTTATTTTATTTTATTTATTTATTTTTTTTTTTTTGCATGTGTTTCAGCGTTTTATTACGTAAGTAAATCTAAAAAAAAGAAACGATTTTGGCAATATTGTTTCGTTTTCCTTTATAGGGTTTTTTTCCATGTTTTTTTTTTTTTTTGTGCGTAACTAGATTCATGTGTTTTAGCGTTTTTGTATCTAAGAAACTCAAAAACACTCATAATGCGCGATTTTCTTAATCACTTTTTGTTTCGCCATATAGGGTAAATTATATGTATTTTCACGATATGGGATCTAAGAATGTGAAATACACTGAAATTACACGTTTTTTTTTTTCTTTCTGTTTCTTGATATAGAGTACTATTCATGCGTTTTAAGCGTTTTCATAATTAAGAAGCTCAAAAACATTCATAATAAACGTTTCTCGTAGTGTCTTTTCGTATCCTTTATTAAGTAGTTTGCATCCATTTTGACATTTTTGTACGTTTCTCTTCCTAAAACGATAATAAATACTCAAAACACACCTTTATGTAAATATTATTTCTTTTTTACATATAGGGTGATCGGCATGCATTTTTGCGTTTTGTTATCTATAAATGTGAAATACACTAAAATACACATTTCTGGTAGTTTACTCTTTTTTTTTTTCCACATTGAGTGCTATTTATGTGTTCTCATGTGTTGGTACCAAGGAATCTCAAAAACACTCACAATACACGCTTCTTGGAAAGTCTTTTCGTTTTCCCCTTTTCATGCTTTTTTTTTGGTATTTTTCAACGTAAGAAGCTCAAAAACATTCAAAATGCTTTTTTTTTTTTTTTTTTGGTAATATTATTCTGTTTCTCCATACAGGGTTCCGGTACATAAGAAACTGAAAACACTCAAAAGACACATCTTTGATAATTTTGTTTTCTATTCCTATATAAAGTGCTTTCCGTGTTTCTTAAAACTTTGGCGCCTAACCTGCACAAAAACACTCCAAATACTTTTTTCTTGGAATGTTGTTTCGTTTCTTCATGTAAGGGACTTCCTATGCATTTTCGAGTTTTGGTGCCTAAGAATGAGCTAAAGCCTCAAATTACACGTTTTTTTTTGGTAATCTATTTCTCATTATAGAGTGTTATTAAAGCTTTTTTTCGAATTTTGGTAGTTAAAAAGCTCAAAAACGCTCATAATACACTTTGCATGCATTTTGACTTCATTTTACGTAGCAAGCTCAACCACACTTCTAATAGTTGCTTTTGGTTAGGTTATTTTGTTTTTCCACAAAGCGTTTTTGCATGTGTTTTTGGTTTTGGTAAGTAGCTCAAAACACTTAAAAGAGACGTTTTTTTGTAATATTTTTTCTCGCATATAGGGTGTTTTCAATGCTTTCTAGCGTTTTGGTACCTAACACGTTCATATACACTCAAAAGACACCTTACTGGAAATGTCGTTTCCTTTTTTCCATATATAGGATACTCTGCATGCATTTTGGCGTGTGAAATACACACAACATTTCACGTTTTTTTTATTTATTTATTTATTTATTTTTTTTGTTATCGAAATACATATATACTCGTAATGCTATTCCTGCATTTTAGCGTTCCGGAACCTATGAAGTTCATAAACATCAATAATACACGTTTCTCTTTATTTCTTTTCTTTTTCCGCATATATAGTACTTAACATGCATTTTGTCGCTTTTGTACGTAACAAGCTGAAAAACTCCAAATACTTGTCATTGGTAATGTTAATCTGTTTTTCCATAAAGAGTGTTTTGTATGTGCTTTAGCTTTCTGATAGCCTCAAAAACACTCAAAAGACAAATTTTTCCTTTTTTTCTTTGTATTCCCATATAAGGTGATTTCTATGATTTCTTTTTACGTTTTAATGGCTCACACTATAAAAAAAAAAAAAAAACTCACAAAACACGTTTTTGGGATTTTTCGTTCTTTCCTCATATAGGGCATGAATTTCGTCGTTTTGGTACTTACTGATGTGAAAATCACTCAAAATACACGTTTTCTGGTAATGTTGATCTGTTTCTCAATGTAGAGCTTCCCTTACTTCTTATGTTTTTATATTCTAAAAAAAAAAGAAATAATAATAATAATAATAATAATGATCCATTATTTTAGATTTATGTCACTTGAAATTATCACTCCAAAACTCACTCCATGCACACCTGGCTTCCCAATGTCACCTGAGCACCGGAAGCAGAAATATAGTAAACCATATAAAAAAAAAAATTAATAAAATTATAATAATAATAATAATAATGATAATAATAATAATAATAATAATAATAATAATAGTAATAATAATAATAATAATAATAATAATAATAATAATAATAATAATAATGATAATAATAATAATAATAATAATAATAATAATAAATAACTTTCCTTGATGTCATCTTCATAACTTGGATCACCCAAATTATTATCCTTTTTTCTCATACAATTCTTAATCTAGTGTAATTGTTCTCTCGTTTTTCTCCCTCACGCTGGCAATCTGGAGCGGTGAAGGCTCACGTTTGATTAACTTAATAAGTATTAACACCACAGCAAGCAAGGAAGGAAGGAAGGAGAGAGAGAGAGAGAGAGAGAGAGAGAGAGAGAGAGAGAGAGAGAGAGAGAGAGAGAGAGAGAGAGAGAGACCTCCACCAACAGCACTACCGAGGTTGAAGTGTAGTATACATAGCAGTGAAAGTGCAGTAAATAAGTGTGGTGCAGTGCTGGCAGCGCGGTGCTCGTCACGTGTTTCCCGTGTATCGCCACGCCCCTATTCCCCCGGGACATCAGCCCACAGGTGTGCTGCATTTCAAGGATTAATACCTGCCGTCCCCTG
The DNA here is from genome assembly GCF_035594125.1 of Scylla paramamosain. Lineage (NCBI taxonomy): Eukaryota > Metazoa > Arthropoda > Malacostraca > Decapoda > Portunidae > Scylla > Scylla paramamosain. The sequence goes on from NC_087188.1 coordinate 2,826,520, forward strand.
TCCCGACCTGACTCACCTTAACCCTCACCTCGCCCCCACCGTGGCAGCTGGGTGCTAGTCACGTGTTTCCCGTGTATCGCCGAGCCCCTACTCCCCCGGGACATCAGCCCACAGCTGTGCTGCATTCCATGAGGGATTAAATACCTGCCGTGCCCTGTCCCGACCTAACTCTCCCTGACTCACCAATAACCTACTGACCACTCCTCACTTCCTCCCTCATGTCTTCCTCCGCACACCAACTCATCGCACGGCGTAATCTGTCAGGCTATACCCCGCATAGGTGGTGTGCTGTTTGTGGGAAGGCAACATCGAAAGCTGCCCACGTCAGCTGTGAGGACGACAGTTGCCCTAATCTGTGCCATACCGGCTGCCTGGGCGACAACCCAGTCTACCGGTGTGCCGAGACAGGGCTGCTGAGGGAGCAAGCTAACATACAGGACCCCGTGACATTCGTTGACAGGGAGGCTGATCCATCCTCCCAGCCACTCCCTCCGCCACTCCGAGGAGATCATACAAGAACAGGCCGCAGAACGGAGTCACTGGGAAGACCTGGAGAAAACTGAACTAATCTCCTTGGTTGAGAAGCTCACAGAAGAAGCCTCTCGAACAAATATTATCCTCAGGTCCCTCCAGCAGGATAGGGACCTGATCATAGAATACCGGGAGGTGTTTGCGTCAGCGCTCAGACTCGCTGACAGGCTCGTCGCCTCCAAGCAGCGCGAGGCAAAGGTTGCCTCGTGCACACAAGGAGTCAGTGCTCTGCCAGAGACCATAGACAGACACTGGGAGGAGGACTGTCAGGGCTCTGAGTGCTGGAGGGATTGGTGGAATTCAGGTAGGCCGAAACAACTGCGGCACGCCCCTGAGCTCGCCATCCCGCCCACCCAGCCAGGCAATCAAACACCACCGGAGGCTACTCCCAGCAGTACATCGGTAGCCGAACCCCCACCCCCGCCCTCCTCTACACCTGTCTCCCTTCCTACAAGTTCCGGCTTAAACACCTCCACCTCGCAGACACACAGTACTGCAACCTCCACACAGAACCAAACCCACACCAATACCTTGCCAGCAGTACCACCGACTCCCCCAGCAACACAAGCACCAGCCCCAGCCCCAGCAGTCCCGGCTTCCTCCACGAGCACCGCTGGCAACACCACCACCAGGAAAAAAAGTATAAAAAAAAGAACCGGAACAGCGAGGTCAGAGGAGCCTCTACCACCCAGGGGGCCGGCCCCTCAAGGAGACAGACCCCAGCCAAACCCACGCAGATTTGCCAGTACTGCAATCGGAAGGGTCATAGTAAAGAAGACTGCCACACCAGGACTGCTGAGTTGAGGCAGGAGCGACTGCTACGGCAGGTCCTCGCGAAGGGGAGATACTTGGCCGCTGTCTCCCCATCAGTAACACCACACTTGCAGCCCTTTCCGCAGTCTCGCCCGTTTTCAGCTCAGCCTGTTAACTGGGGCCACACCCAGGGCTGGCAATGGATCCCGCCCGGCCTTCGGTACCCCCAACTGAGCCCTGTCACACCCCTTCAGGCCGGACCACAACTCTCTCCAACATGGTAAGACCTGACCGCCACCGCCACCAATTCAAGGTTATCTCCGCCAATGTACGTGGTCTCCGAACGAACATCGGAGACCTAACCCACAACTGTGTACTACGACACGGTGCAGATGCAGTTGTGGTGATGGAGACCTGGCTGAACGGAGATGTGGAGCCATCGTTCGGCAAAATAGGTGGCTACACTCACTGGGCCAGGAGAGACCGACAGGATAGAGCTGGAGGCGGAGTGGCTGTCTGCTTCAGGGAGGGAGTACAGGCACAACAACTCGACGTGGACACGCCGCCTCAGCTGGAGGTGATGTTCTTCCGGGTTGTGCTGTCCAACCACTCTGCCCTCCTGCTGTGCGCCATGTACCGCCCCCCCCGGCAGGGGCCTGACTCGCTCCTGTACCTCAAGGAGGCCCTAGATGTCCTCCTTGTGACTCACCGCTGCCAACACTTTTTGCTTGTGGGCGACCTCTACCACCACCTGGAGCACGACGCCTACGAAAACCTCCTGACGGTGCAGGGCCTGAAGGACCATGTGACCTTCCCCACTCATGAGCGGGGCGGGACCCTGGACCCCGTCATATCCGACCTGGAGGAGGACACACTCAGCTGCCACCAGCTGGGTCTCGTGGGCAGCTCTGACCACCATGCTGTCCTGACCCAGGTGGACATGGGTGTGGCTCGTGACGAGGCCACCACTCGCACAGTCTGGCTATGGGATAGGGCAGACTGGGGCTCCCTTCGCCGAGACCTGCGCAGGACTGACTGGCCTTCCATCCTGCAGGGTGGAGCGGAGGTACAGGCGCGAGCCTTCACTTCCCGCCTCTTGGCGCTCCAGGAGCAACACGTGCCCCACCGTGAGTTCGTCGCCAGACCAACGGACCAGCCTTGGTTTGGTTACCGCTGCCGCGTTGCCGCCGAGGCGAAGTATTCTGCGTGGCTCCGCTACAAGCAGAGTCCTACTCGGCGCAACAAAGACCTACATCGAGCGGCCTGCAAGAGGATGGTGACGACCTGCCGGTGGGCCGTAGGGAGATGGGAGGAGGACCTGCGGCGCCAGCTAGGAGGCCCTGGAGTGGGCAACAAGACTTGGTGGTCCCTTGTTAAGGGCAGACAGGGCCCCGACCGTCAAGACACTGTCCCTCCTCTCACAAGGCCCGACGGAACGGTGGCCACCAGCAGCAATGACAAAGCCCAGCTGCTGGCCACCCTTTTCGCCGGGAAGATTGAGGTGGACAACCCTGAAAAGTCACCGCCTCTTCTGGAGCAGCAGTGCAGAGAGACTGTAACCAAGGTGGAGGTGACGCAGGGGCTTGTCGAGCGTCTGCTGCAGGGGCTCGATGTACAAAAAGCTACCGGTCCCGACAACATCAGCCCGCACGTTTTGAAACAATGTGCCTGCGAGCTGGCTGTACCCCTCACCACAGTCTTCTCTGCCTGCTTATGGGAAAATACCTGGCCCTTAGAGTGGAAAGAGGCCCGGTAGTTCCTGTACACAAGAGGAGCTCCAGGTCTGACCCAAAAAATTATCGACCCATCTCCCTGCTCTCTGTGGTGGGGAAAGTGTTCGAGAGGGTGGTGGCAGATGTGGTGTGTCGCCACCTCCAGGACAATTACCTCCTCTCGGACCAACAGTTTGGGTTCAGACCTGGGCGGTTCACCTCCGATCTCCTCATGCTCCTCACCGGGGGCTGGCAGGACGCCCTTGACGGCGGCCTCGACTCTGTTGTGGTGGCCCTGGATATAGCGGGCGCCTTCGACAGGGTCTGGCATGGGGGCCTTCTGGAAAAGCTGAGGGCAAAGGGGATCCAGGGTGACCTCCTCCAGCTCCTTGGCGACTACCTCCAAGGAAGGACCCTCCAGGTCGTTGTCAATGGGCAAGCGTCCGAGTCCTTCCCGGTGAGAGCGTCAGTGCCACAGGGCTCAGTGCTGGGGCCAGTCCTGTGGAACATCTACGTGGACGATCTTCTCCGACAGCTGCCGACGGTCTCAGCTTATGCTGAAGATTGCACTCTCTCCTGTACCTACCCTCGACACGAAAGTGTGCGTGCTGCTGAAGAGATCAATCAGCAGCTTGGGGTGATACAGGAGTGGGGGGCACGCTGGCAGGTGACCTTTGCTCCGGAGAAGACACAGGCAATGGCAGTTTCTCGATCCCCCGCTGCCGAGCCAGCAGTGGAGGGAGGGCTAAGCTTTGGTGGCCTTCCTCTCGAACTCCAGGAGTCCGTCAAGATTCTCGGGGTGGAGGTGGATCGAGGGCTGCGGTTTGACCGCCACGTCAAACACATTGCCCTTAAGGCCTCACACCGAGTCTCCTCCTTGAGGAGGGTGGCAAACTTGCTCGACAGGAGAGGGAGGCTCTTGCTCTACAAGGCCCAGATACTGCCTTATTTAGAGTATGCCGCCCTCTCCTGGATGCCCTGTGCTGCCACACACATAAGCAAGCTCGACGGCATCCAGCGACGGGCGCTGTGACTGGTGGAAGCAGCAGGTGCCCCAGCCCATCCTGAGGTTCCCCTCGACACGCTAGAACACCGCAGGGACGTGGCAGCCCTTGTGGTGTTCCACAAGGCACAGGTACAGGGTGTGCTACATCTGGCGGGACTACGGCTGCCCACCAGAGTCACCTCGCGGTACACGAGAACGGTGTTATCCAGTGGTGACTCAGTGGAAGTGCCGCGTTCCCGCTCTAGCCAACACCAGCGCACCTTTTGGGGGCGAGTCTCCAGACTGTGGAACGTATTCGCGTCCTTCGTCCCACATATCAGGGGGATGGATACCCAGGACGTGAAGTTAGCAGCACACCACTGGAGGGGCTCGTTCCCAACCCCCCTGCTAACAATAAGCCCATAAAGAATGTATATATATATGTATATAAATTATATTTATAATTGTGTTGTGCCCCACCCCTAAAATAGGTTGCACACGGCAGTGCGCCTTCGGGTGACAATGTACTCATGTTTAAATAAAAAAAAAAGAGAGAGAGAGAGAGAGAGAGAGAGAGAGAGAGAGAGAGAGAGAGAGAGAGAGAGAGAGAGAGAGAGAGAGAGAGAGAGAGAGAGAGAGAGAGAGAGAGAGAGAGAGAGAGAGAGAGAGAGAGAGAGAGAGAGAGAGAGAGAGAGAGAGAGAGAGAGAGAGAGAGAGAGAGAGAGAGAGAGAGAGAGAGAGAGAGAGAGAGAGAGAGAGAGAGAGAGGGAGAGAGAGAGAGAGAGAGAGAAAGGAGGTTTCAAATCCGCTTGTTTGGAGTGAAGAGGAAAGAAAAAAAGGGGAAGGAAGGTGGAGACGTGAGATTTCCTTCTTTGAGTGAGGGAAGAGGAGAGGAAGCAAAGGGAAAGAAGGAAGGGATCTCATGGATAATAAAGGAAGAATTGGGGAAGGGAGGGAGGAAGTACTAGAGATATATGAATGAGGATATAGATTAAGAAAGGAAGGGAGGGAAGGAAGAGGGAGGAAGGAAGGAGGTAGGTAAGAAACGAAAGCCAGAGAGAGACAGAGAGAGAGAGAGAGAGAGAGAGAGAGAGAGAGAGAGAGAGAGAGAGAGAGAGAGAGAGAGAGAGAGAGAGAGAGAGAGAGAGAGAGTGATACCGGGCCAGGTGGTTGTCCTGGTTCCTGTCAATTCCAACATGTTATCAGAAGTGTTATGCGATGACTGTATCTAAAAATCACATATAATATCGTCCAAGATTTATTTATTTCTAACTCGCCTCAAATGCGCACTGTAGACAAGCTGAAGTCATTGTCCTAAATAAATCATTGCTATTATGAGAGACACAGGGATACGCAGGGCACTCAGAGGTACAACCTCGTCTCGCCTCACTGATGAACCGATTTTTTCTCTCGCGTCAACCAACACCACTTCTCATGTACTGACGACGATTTAATATTCATCGCAAATTTCAATCTCGGTTCGGAAACTTACCATCCAAAATTCGTTCCGGCCCGTGGAGGACAGGGGGAGCGTACTGGAGGGGAGGGTGGCTGTCTGGTTCCACCCGGGGCCCAGGGCGGGGATCGGGCAGCAAGTCCCGCTCCTTCTTTACCACCTTATTAAGATATGATCGTCCACTTCCAGCCCCTCACACCCAAGAACAGGCCATCGTTAACACTACGCACCAACCACCAGATACTGCCACCACTGGGTCCCTGATGGGGAGATACGGGCTCCTCCTTCCGTGACAGTGTCTGGTGAATTGTGTGTAGTAGTTCATCAAAATTAGCGTTCAGGACCTAACTACAAATGAGTAAATTGGCCTCCATCATGCCCCAGACACTGCCATGCGAGGGACCTCTTTTGGGGAGAAGAGTTCGCCTTCCATGGCAGTGACTGGTGAGTTTGTCAAAATTGTCTTTCTGATGACCTCTTGTTCAGTGTGAGGGGCTGGAGGGTTGCAGCGCCACTGTCCCCACACTTCGTGAAAACTCGCTTCGTTTAATGCGATTCCCGCGTCGTCATCGTAAAACTCGCTTCGTTTAATGTAATTCCTGCGTCGTCATCGTGAAATTCGCTTCGTTTAATGTGATTCCCTCGTCGTTATCGTGAAACTCGCTTCGTTATCGTGAAAATCGCATCGTTATCGTGAAACTCGCTTCGTTTAATGTGATTCCCGCGTCGTTATCGTGAAAATTGCTTCGTTATCGTGAAAACCGCATCGTTATTATGAAACTCGCTTCGTTTAAATTGATTCCTGCGTTTTATTGAAAATTGCATCGTTATCATGAAAAGTGCATCGTTATCGTGAAATCCGCTTCGTTATCGTGAAAATCGCATCGTTATCGGCACCGGCATCGTTTTTTTATTTATTTATTTATTTTAGTCTATTTACTCCCTTACCTTTATATTACTTTATTTTCTATATTTATTTATATTTATTTATTTCCTTTTCCTTTTATTAATTTATTTTGGTTAACGGGAAACCTCAACCTGCAGCTGACAGACATTTTAGGCAAAATGACACGGTGATAAATACTCAAAAGACACATTTCTGATAAAGTCGTTTGTTTCACGCATTTTGGCGTTTTAGTATCTGATAATGTGAAAAAAACACCTTTTTTTGTAATATTGTTGTTTCTGCATATAGAGTGCTTGTCATGCATTTTAGTATTATGGTACGTAGAAATGTAAAATCTCATGTAAAACACTTTTCTCGTAATGTCCTTTCGTTTCCCCACACAGAGTACTTTGCGTGCAGTTCTGCATTGTTCTACATAACAAGCTAAAAACATTCAAAATACTCGTTTTTGGGAAAGTTATACAGTTTTTCCATGAAGAATTTTTCTGGAAGCGTTTCAGCGTTTTGGTACTTATGTAGCTCAAAAAAAAAAATAATAAAAGATAGGTTTTTGGTAATGTTGCTTTGTTTTCCTATATAGGGTGCTTCCCATGCTCTATTAATTTGTGCCTAGCCCGCTCATAAACACTTCAAAAACATGTTTCGGGAAATATCTTTTCCTTTCCTCATATACAAATGTTTTGCGTACATTTTGGCGACTGGGTACCTAACAGTGTGAAAATAAACTTTTTTCGTAATATTTTCTCTTTCTCCATATAGAGTACTATTCATACGTTTTTCCATTGTGGTACCTAAGAATCTAAAAAATTCTTATACCAATCATTTCTAGTAATGTCTTTTCATTTCCTCATATAAAGTACTTTCCATATATGTTGGCGTTTATGTAGGTAATAAACTGAAAAACACTCACAATATTTGTTTTTTGGTAATAAAAAAGTGTTTTCATGTTTTATATTTTTTTTTAGCGTTTTGGTACCTAAGTAGCTGAAAACACTCAAGAGACACGTTTTTTGTGATATTATTTTGCATTCCCATATACGATGGTTTCCATATTTTTTTTTAGCGTTTTGGTGCCTAACACGCTCATAAACTCATAAAAGATATATTTTTAGAAATATCGTTTCCTTTACCCATGCCTAACACATACACATTTTTGGTAATATTATTCTGTTTCTCTATATAGAGTGCTATTCATGCGTTTTTGCATTATGATACCTAAGAAGCTCAAAAACTCTTATAATACACGCTTATCGTAATGTTCCTTCGTTTCCCCGTATAGATTACTCCCCTTGGATTTTGGCATTTTTTACGACAAAGATAAAAAAAAAGAAAAAAAAGAAAAATGCTTGTTTCTCGTAATGCTCTTGTATTTCTCCATAAAGGGCGTTTTGGATTTTTTAAGCATTTTGGAAATAGGTCAAAAGACACAATTTTGGTAATGTTGTCTTGTGTTCCTATAGACGGTGATTTTTTTGCTTTTAAGTGTTTTATTAACTAATACGCACATCACTACTCAAAACACGTTTCTGGAAATGTTTCCTTTCCCCATATTGAATGTTTTTTTTTTTTTTTATATGGATTTTTGTGTGTGAAATACCTTCAAAATACTCTTTTTAGTAATATTGTTCTGTTTTTCCGCATAGAGTGCTATTCATGCTTTTTTTTGGGGGGGGGACCTAAGAAGCTCAAAACACTCATAATACACGTTCCTCGTAGTGTTTTTTTTCATTTCTTCATATAGGGTGCTTTTCATTCATTTTGACGTTTTCAACGTAATAAGCTAAAAAATACTCAAAATATTTGATTTTAGTAATGTCATTCTGTTTCTTCAAAAAAAAAAAATGCGTTTTGCATACGTTTTACCGTTTTGGTACTTTATGTAGCTGAAAAACTCTAATAAGAGACGTTTTTGGTAACACTGATTTTTTTTTTCCCGTATTGGGAGCTTTCTATGTATTTCAACGTTTTGGTGCCTAACAATCTCATAAACACATATTCCTAAAGATATATTCCTGTCTTTTCATTTTTCATTAGTGGGTACTTTACGTGTATTTTGGCGTTTTGGTATTTAAAAAGGTGAAAAAAAAAACACTCAAAACAAATTTCTGTTTCCCCATATAGATTGCAATTCACGCGTTTCAGCGTTTTGTTACATAAGGTCAAAAACACTCATGATACACGTTTCTCATAATGCTTTTTTGTTTCTCTAAGTGAGGTACTTTCCATGCAATTTGGCTTAAAAACACGTAAAATACACGATTTTCGTCGTCAATGCTTTCAATAAATGGCGTTTTCAATACGTATTATTGTTTTGGTACCTAAATAGCTTAATAACCCTGTTTTCTAACGTAATAAGTTAAAAACACGATTTTCGTAGAGTCATTGTGTTTTTTCAATAAATTACGTTTTCCATACGTATTATCGTGTTGGAATATAAGTTCTTCTTACGTAACAAGTTAAAAACACTAAAATACACTTTCCTCGTAATATCTTTTCGTTTCCCCTTATATGATACTTTGCAAACATTTTGTCTTTTTCTACGTAAAAAAAAAAAAAAAAACACTGAAAATGCTTGTTTCTGGTAAAGTTATTCTATTTCTCCGTAAAAGGTGTTTTCCATGCATTTTAGTGTTTTGATACGCAAGAAGCTCAAAAATGCTAAAAAGAGACGTTTTTGTTAATGTTGTTTGGTTTTCCCATATAGGGTGCTTTCCATACTTTTCTAGAGTTTTTTTGACTAGCATATTCATAAGCATAAGGCACGTTTCTAGAAATCTCGTTTTGATACGTAAGTAGCTAAAAAAAAGCTAAAAAGAGACGTTTTTTGGTAATGTTTCGTTTTCCATATAAAGTGCATTCCGTGATTTTTAGCATTTTGATGGGTAACACTCTCAGAAAAAAAACAAAAGACTTGTCGTTTCCTTTCCACAAATAGGTTGCTTTCCATTCATTTTAGCGTTTCGGTGTCTAGCAGTGTGAAAAACAATTCCCCATACATTTATAAGTGCATTTGAATACATTATGGCGTTTTGCTACCCAGCAATGTTAAAAACACGCAAAATACACTTTATAGTAATATTGTACTGTTCCTCTATATACAGTGCTTTCAGCGCCTTTTCACAATTTGGTAAGTAAGAAGCTCAAAAACGCTCATAAGACGTTTCTCGTTATGGGTTTTTCGTTTCCCATTTAGGATACTTTAAATGCATTTGGGCTTTTCTTGATAACGAGATAAAAAATACTTAAAATACTTATTTTTGGTAACAATATTCTGTTTCTTGATAAATGAGGTTTTGCATGCGTTTTTAGCCTTTTGCTACATAAGAAGTTCAAAAACACTCAAAACACACGTTTTTTGTAATATTTTGTATTCCCATATACCGTCATTTATGTCTTTTAGCGCTTAAATAAAGCGCTTTAGCGCTTTAGCGCTTAAATACGCTTAAAAAACACTCAAAACACACGTTTCTAGTTATGTCGATTCGTTTCTCCATATAGTGATCTTTGTAAATATTTTGACGAATTGGTTTTTAACAATATGAAAACACTCGAAACAGATTTTTTTTATGTTGTTCTGCTTTTCCATATTGAGTGGTATTAATTTGTTTTTGCGTTTTGGTATCTAAGAAGCTTAAAAAACAATCATTATAAACGTTTCTCGTAATGTCTTTTCGACTCCCAATTAAACGTACTTAGCATGCATTTTCTCGATCTTCTACATAAGAAGCTCAGAAGCACTCGAAAAAAAAAAAAAACTTATTTTTGGTAATGTTATTCTGTTTCTTTTGTAAATGGTGTTTTCCATGGATTTTCCTTTTTTCGTATGCAAAAGGTTCAAAATACTCAACTGACGCGTTTTTCGTAATAGGGTGATTTCCAGGCTTTTTAGCGTTTTGGTGCCTAACATGCTAAAAAAACAATCAAAAGACACATTTTTTGTAATTTCGTTTCATTTGACCATATACATTTTGGCGTTTTGATACCTAGTAAAATGAAAACATTCAAAATACACTATTTGGTAATGTTTTGTTTCTTCATTTAGAGAGCTATTAGTGCATTTTAGCAAGATGGTACTTAAGTAGCTCAAAAACTCTTATAATACACGTATCTCTTAATGTCTTTTCTTTTCCTTATATAGAAAACTTTGCATGCATTTTATTATTTTTCTACGTAACAAGCTCAAAACACTCAAAACACACGTTTTTCGTGAAATTAAACTCTTTTACCATGAGCTTTGGCGATTTGGTAGATACGTAGCTGAAAAACACTGAAAGATGTTTTTGGTGATGTTGTTTTGCTTTACCATAAAAAAAAAAAATTTATATGCTGTTTAGTGTTTTGGTGCCTAAACACTTTAAAGACGTGTTTTTTTGAGAATGTCTTTATTTATTTTTTCTTAGATAGTAATTTCCTTCATTTTGGCGTTTTGTTCCTAAGAATGTAAAAAAAAAAAAAATCAAGACCTAAAAAGCTATAAAACACATATTATATATATTTCTCGCAATGTTCTTTCATTTCCATGTATTTTTCCGTTTTTGTATGTATCAATCTCAAAAAACACTCAAACGTTTTCAGTAAAGTTAATGTGATTCTACATGAACTGTGTATTTTCGTCCGTTTTAGTGTTTCGTTAGTTAAGAGCCTCAAAACTCTCAAAATACACGTTTTTGATAATGTTCTGTTTTCCCATATAGGTTGCTTTACCTGCTCTTTAGCGTGATGGTACCTAACACGATCATGCACACTCAAAAGACACGTTTCTGGAAATGTCGTTTTTTTTTTTCGTGTAGAGGGTGCTTTGCATTAATTTTGCAGTTTTGATACCTAACACTGTGAAATACTCTGAAAATCCACGCTTTTGGTAATCTTATTCTGTTTTCATATATAGAGTGTTATTTATGTGTTTTAGCGTTTTGTGCTATATAGAGTTCATTCTATATAGCAGTTTTGTGTACCCATATAGGATCGTTTTTATGCTTTTTAACGTTTTGCTGCCTAACACGCTAAAAACACACAAACGACATGACTCTTGTCATATTTCGTTTCACCATATAGAGTTCCTTGCATGCATTTTTACGTTTTGGAACCTAACAAAGTGAAAAACACTTAAAGTAAACGTTCTTAGTAATGTTCTGTTTCTCCGCACAGAGCGCTATTCACGCGTTTTAGAGTTGGTACCTAAGAATCTGAAAATCACTCATAATACACATTTCTCGTAATGTCCTTTCCTTTCCCCATATAGGGTATTTTGCATGTATTTTGGCCTTTTGGTACCTAACAATGGAAAAAGATATAAAAACAGTCATTTTTGGTAATGTTGTTTTTCTTTTTTTTCATTAAAAAAAGTGGTATTCACGCGTTTAAGTGTTTTGGAACTTAAAAAACTAAGAGACACTGATAATACACGTTTCTTCTAATATCGTTTCATTTTTGTTAATGAATTTAAATGAATTTTTTTAACTTTCAATTAATTTTCTTTTACCTAACATACTCAAAATATTGAAAATACACGTTTTTAGTAATGTTATTTTGTTTCTCAATAAAAATAAATCGCGTTTTTTTTGTTTTTTTTTTAAGCGTAATGCATAACGTAATGCATAAGAACCTTAAAAAAAAAAAAAAACACGAAACACTCAAGACATATTTTTCGTATTGCTGTTTTATATCCCAATACGGATACATTCTATGGATTTTGGCGTTTTGGTGCTTAAAACACTAAAAACACTGAAAAAACACCTTTCTGGTTATGTCCTTTCGTTTCCTCATGTGATATGCATTGTATGCATTTTGGCGTTTTGGTACCTATCATTGTAAAAAAAAACTCAAAATACGTTTTTGGTAATGTTGATCAGTTTCTACATAATTATGGAGTGCCATTCACGCATTTTAGCATTTTGTTACCTGAGAATGTCAAAAACTCATATAATCCACGTTTCCGGTAATATTGCTTTTTTTCACCAATTAAGGTACTTTGCATACATTTTCCTGTTTCTCTACCCAAGCTCAAAAACACTCGAAATGCATACTATTGGTAATGTTAATCTGTTTCTGCAGAAAGAACATTTTAGTGTTTTGCTATGAAAGAAACTGAAAAACACTCAAAAGACACGCTTTTCTTTAAGTGTTTTTGTAGTCCAATATTGCTTTCCGTTCATTTTAATATTTTGGTACCTAACAGCCTCAAAAACAGTAAGAAGACATGTTTCAAGAAATATCGTCTTGTTACCCCATATAGAGAGCTTTTCATGCATTTCGTTGCTTTGATACGTAAGAATGAAAAAACAAAAAAAAACGTTTTTGGTAATGTTTTGTTCCTCCTTATAAAGTGGTATTGACGCATCTTAGACTTTTGGTACTTAAGAAGCCCAAAAAACACTCACAATACACATTTCTCGTCATCTCCTTTCATTTCCCCATATAGTGTTTTACATTCATTTTGGGGTTTTGGTACATAACTATTCTAAAAAACACTTGAAACAGACATTTTTTGCAAGATTGTTCTGTTTCACGTGTTTTAGCGTTTTGTTACCAAAGATATTCAAAAACACGTGTAATGCATGTTCCTTGTTATATTTCGTTTTCCATGTAGGATACTTTACATGCATTTTATCCTTTTTTTTTTTGTACGTAAGAAGCTCAAAAAACATTTATAGGACGCGTTTATGGTAATGTTGTTTTGTATTTCAGTATAGAGTGTTTTCCATCATTTTAGCGTTCTGATGGCTAAAACGCAGTAAAACATTGAAAAAGCACGTTTCAAGTAATGTCGATTCCATTGTCTAAAAAAGCGCTTTGCATTAATTATGATGGCGTTTTGGTAACTAATAATGCAAAAAAAATACCAAAAACACAAGTTTTTGTATTGTTGTTTAGTTTCTACATATAGAGTGCTATTCACGCGTTTTTGCTATTAGTTACCTAAGGTCAAAAACACTCATAATACAAATTTCTGATAATCACGTTTTGTTTTACCATATAGGGTACTATACATGCAGTTTGCAGTTATTGTACCTAAGAAGCATAAAAAAAAGAAACTCAAAATAGACATTTTTGGTAGTTACTTTTTTTTTCCTAAAGAGTTTTTTTTTGTATGCACTTTAGTGGTTTTGTACATAAGAAGTTCAAAAACAGTCAAAAGACAATTTTTTTCGGTAATATTATTTTTGTATTCCAATGTAGGGTGCTTTCCATGTATTTTAGTGTTTTGGTAACTAAAACACTCGAAAACACTTAAAAACACGTTTCTGATAATGTCGTTTTGTTTCCCAATGCTTTTCACGGATTTTGGAGTATTGGTAAAAACAATAAAAAATAAATAAAAATATGTTTTTGGTGATGTTCTGTTTCTTCTTATAGAGTGATGTTAACGCGTTTTTGCGATTGATTAACTAAGAGGACAAAAAAATAAAAAAATATAAAGCGTTTCTCAAAATGTCTTTTCCTTTCCATATTTTGGGTGACTTGCATGCACTGTGAAGTTTTGGTATGTAACGAGCTCAAAGTCACTCACAATACACGTCTTTGGTAACTTTGTTCTGTTCTTCAAATTACGTGCTTTGCATACGTCTAGGAGTTTTGATACCTAAAAAGGTGATAAAAACTCAGAAGACACGTATTTAGTAAAGTTATTCTATTTCTCCATATAGAGTGTTTTCTTTTACGATTTTTAGTGTCTCAAAATACACATTTGTTGTATTTTTCTTCTTCCTCCATATAGAGTGCTATTCATACCTTTAAACATTTTAATACGTAAGAATTTCAAAAACACTCATAAAAATTTTCTCTTGTAATGTCTTTTCGTTTCACCATATAGTGTGCTTTTCATGCATTTTAACTTTTCACTACGTAACAAGCTCAAAAACAATTAACTTATTTGGTTTTCTTAATGTTATATTGTTTTTGCATAAAGGATATTTTGCATTATATTTTGCGTTTTGGTATGGAGGTAGCTCCAAGACAATGAACAGAAATGTTTTTATATTTTTTTTCCTCATTTGGAGTTTTTTCCAATAATTGTTATCATAAACACTCAAAAACCCTTTTTTGTATATCTCTTTTCCTTACCTAATATTGGATGCTTTGGTTGCATTTTTTCGTTTTGTTACCTAGCAAAGTGAAATACATTTAAAATGCACATTTTTGGTAATGCAGTTATGCAGTTTCTCTATAGAGAGTGCTATTTATGCGTCTTATCGTTTTGGTAACTGAGAAGCTCAAAAACACTATTATCATATGTTTCTCATAAAGTCTTTTCGTTTTCCCATATATAGTATTTTTTGTGCATTCTTATATATATATATATATATATATATATATATATATATATATATATATATATATATATATATATATATATATATATATATATATATATATATATATATATATATATATATATATACACACTTAAGTAAACTCATAATGCTTTTTTTATCTTGTACTGCTATTGTGTTTCTCTATGAAGGGTGTTTTACATGCGTTTTAGTGTTTTGGTAGGTAAGTTGCTTAAAAACACTCAAAAGACCCTTTTTTTCTTTTCCCATATAGGGTGTTTTGCATGCTTTTTAGCGTTTTGGTGCCTAACACGCTCAAAAACACTCAAAAGACATGTTATTAGAAATATTTATTTTCACAATATAGGGTGCTTTAAATGTATTTTGGCGTTATTGTAACTAACAATGTGAAATATATTCAAAACACACGTTTTTGGTAATGTTTTTTCATTCATTCATTCATTCATTCATTCATTCGCTATTCATGCATTTAAATCTTTTTGTAACTAAGAAAACTAAGAACACCCATAATACATGTTTCACGTAATACATTTCCGTTTTCTAATATAGGGTACTTTCCATGCATTTTTGTGTTTTTTTTTTTTTTTTTTACTTAACATGCTCAGATACTCTCAAAATACTTTTTGTTATTTTTCTCTTTTCCGTATAGAGTGTTTTGCCTGCGTTTTAACGTTTTGTTACGTAATTAACTCAAAATACTGCAAAGAGACGTTTTTGATAATGTTTTGTTTTCCCTTAGAGTTTTCACACAGAGTGTTTTTCATGCTTTTTATTATTTTGGTGCCAAGCACGTTCTTAAACACTCAAAATACACCTTTTCTGAAAATCTATTTTCCTTTCCCATTATAGGGTGCTTTTCATCATTTTGGCGTTTTGGTACCTAACAAAGTGAAATACATTCAAAATTCACGTTTTTGGTAATGTTCTGTTTCGTACCTAAGCTAAAAAATCTCACATAATACACGTTCCTCGTAATGTTCTTTTCTTTCCCCATATAAGATATTTTCCATACATTTTTGCGTTTTTGTACGTAACAAACTGAAAAACACTAAAACTTTTTTTTTATAACGTTATCTTATTTTTCCATAAAGGGTATTTTGCAAGTGTTTTATTGTTTTGGTACGTATGCTGTTCAAAAACATTAAAAAAACCGTTTTCCTTAATGTTTTTTGTATTCCCATATAGATCGATTTCCATGCTTTTTAACGTTTTGGTGCATATCATGCTCTTAAACACTGAAAATATATGTTTCTGGAAATTTCCTTTCCTTTCTACATATGGTGTGCTTTGCAAGCATTTTTCCTTTTGGTACGTCAGAATGTGAAATACACTCAAAATACACGTTTTTGTAATGTTGCTCAGTTTTTCGACATAAAGTGCTAATCATTTTTCGTTTTCATACCTAAAATGTTTAAAAAATACATATAATTCACGTTTCTCGTCATGTCATTTCACTGCATGCATATTGGTATTTTTTTCTAAGTAAAAAAAAACTCAAAACACTCAAAATTCTTGTTTTTGGCACTTTTTTTTTTTTTTTTGCAAAAAGTGTGTTTTGCATGAGTTTTATCGTTTTGGTACGTAGGAAGTTATAAAACATTAAAAATATTTTTTTTTTTAATGTTTTGTTTTCCTATACAAGCTAAATTTCATTTTTTTTATTTACTTTTTTTTTTTGTGCCTCACGCTCTCAAAAACAAAGAAGAAAACATTTCTGGTAATGTCGTTTTGTTTCCCATATGTTCCCCCATAAAGCAAAATGCTTTACAAGCATTTTGCGCTTTGGTATCTAACAATGTGAAAACTACTGAAAACACACATTTTTCGTTATGTTGTTCTGTTTCTCCATGTGGTGTGTTATTCATGTGTTAAAGCGTTTTGGCACCTAAGAACGTCAAGAACACTCATAATACACGTTTCTCGTTATGACTTTTCTTCATATTGTGTATGTTCTATGTATTTTGGCGTTTTCTTTAAGTAAAAAGATAAAAGATACTCAAAATACTTGTTTTTTGGCAGTGTCATTCCTTTTCTGTATAAAGAGTGTTTTACAGGCGTTTTTTGTGTTTTTGGTATGCAAGTAGCTAAAGAACATTCAAAAAGACACGTTTTTGGTAATCTTTTCTTTTCCCATATAGAATGCTTCCCATGATTTTTTGCATTTTCATGCCTATCATGCTTTTCTTGCCGATTGGCGTTATAGCTACTAAAGGTGTGAGAAAAAAAAAAACAACACAAACGTTTTAAAAAATGGGTTTCTTTTCCGTATAGAGTGCTATTCATACGTTTTAGTGTATTAATGTGTAAGAAGCTCAAGAACACTCACAATACACGTTTCTTCCAGTGTCTTTTTGTTTCCAATATAGGATACTTTCCATGTATTTTTGACTGCTCGTTTTTTTTTTTTTTTTCAGAATACTTCTTTTTTGTAATGTTGTTCTGTTTCTCTATATACAGTGGTATTAACGCTTTTTCGCATTTTGGTTCTCGTAATGTCTTTTTGTTTTACTACATAGAGTACTTAACTCTATAAATCCATTGCATATTTTCCATGCATTTTAGCATTTTTGTACGTAAGTAGTTAAAAAATACTAAAAAGACACGTTTACCGTAATATACGAGTATTCTTTTCTCATATAGGGTGATTTCCATGCTTTTTAGCATTGTCTTACCTAACAGGCTCAGAATCACTTAAAAGATATGATTCTGGATTTTTTTTTTTTTCTCTCTCTCTCCTCAGATAATGCTTTCCATGCATTTTGTCTTTTCGTTACCTAACAATGTGAAATACACTTAAAATACATGCTTTTTGTAATGTTCTCTTTGTCAATAAACACCAATATTCATGCCTTTTTGCGCTTTAGTACTTAAAGATTCTCAAGAAAAAAAAATCTCATAATGTCCTTTCGGTTCCCTATATAGGGTAGTTTACATGCATTTTGTTTTTTCTGTATGTAACAAGTACAATAACACTCAAAATATTTGTTTTTTGGTTATGTTTTGGTACGTAAGCTAAAAAAAAAAAAAAAAAACACTCAAAACACACATTTTTGTTGATGTTGTTTTTATTCTCATATACGATGCGTTTTATGCTTTTCAGCGTTTGCTGTCTAGCATGCAAAAAAAAAAAAATAAATAAATAAATAAATAAATAAATAAAAATAAAAATATACATTTCTTATAATGCCATCTCGTTTCCACATGCATTTTTGCGTTTTCATATCTAACAATGTGAAAGACTGTCAAAATGCACGTTTTTGGTAATGATCTGTTTCTCCACACAGAATGCTGTTAACGTGTTTTTGCATTTTGGTACCTAAGAAGTTCGAAAACACTAATAATAAACTTATCTCGTTATGTGTTTACGTTTCTCCATATAAGCTTTTTTGCATTCATTTTTTGCATTTTTTGTAAATTACAAGCTAGAAAACAGGCATAATACATTTATTTCTAAATATCATTCTTATTCTTCTTAAAGGGAGTTTTGCATGCGCTTTAGTGTTTTGGTACCTCAGAAGCTCAAAATCTCTCATAATACACCTCCCTCTTAATGTACTTTTCTATCCATATATAATGTACTTTGTATGCATTTTCGGCGTTTTTATACGTAACAAGCTCAATAGCAGTCAAAATACTTGTTTTGATAATGTTTTCCTTTTCTTTATCCATAAAATGTGTTTTTAGCGTTTTGGTACGTAAGAAAATCAATAACACTCAAAGTGGACGGTTTTCATATTATTATTATTTTTTTTACCCCTATATACGGTGATTTCCATGCTTTTTTTTAGCGTTTTTGTGCCTAATACTAAAAAAAAAAAAATCCCATAATAAAAAGCATTTTCATGCGTATTGGAATATTGGTACCTAAAATATGAATAAAACACTCAAAATATACGTTTATCTTAATGTTGTTCTGTTTCTCGATATAGAGTGCTATTTATGCGTTTAAGCGTTATGGTACCTTAAAAGCTCAGAAATTTTCATAATACTCGTTTCTCCTAATGTCTTTTATATACCGATATGGAGTACTTAGCATGCGTTTGGGTGTTTTTTTACGTAACAAGCTCAAAAAAATATATATATATTTTTCGTGATTTTATTTTGTTTCTACATAAAGAGCTCTTTTCGTGCGTTTTACCCTTTTGGTAAGTGTGTAACTCAAGAACAATGAAAAAGACATTTCTTGCAAAGAAACACTCAAAACACGTTTTTTTTTTTTGGGGGGGGGGAAATATCTTTTATTTTCCCAATATATGCTGTTTTACATGCATTTCTTCAGTTTAGTACCTAACAATTAAAGAAAAAAAACAGAATATACACGTTTATGGTAATTTCCGTTTTTCTATACAGAGTGCTATTAAAGCGTGTTTTGCGTTTTGTTACCACAAAGCTGAAAAACACTTACAATAAACGTTTCTTGTAATGTCTTTTCGTTATTCCATACTTTGCATACATTTTGGCGTATTCCTACATAGCAATGTGAATAACTCAAAAAGCTGAAAAACACTTACAATAAACGTTTTTTGTAATATTTTTTCGTTATTCCATAATTTGCATGTATTTTTGGCGTTTTCCTGTGTAGCAATGTGAATAGCACTCAAAACAAATGTTTTTCGTACTGATACATTGTTAGAGCGCTATTCGCGCGTTTTAGCGTTTTGTTAACTAAGGAGGTCAATAATATTCATAATATTCATAATATTCGATAATATCGTTTTGTTCCATTATATAGTGTACTTTGCCTGCATTTTGCTGCTTTTGTTCCTAACAAGCTCAAAAACACTCATAGTACACTTTATTTTATGTTATTTTGTTTCTCTACAATGGGTGTTTTGTATGCGTTCTATGGTAAGATGCTAAAAAACACACAAAATATTTTTTTTTGTTAATGTTGTATTGTATTCCAATATAGGGTGCTTTCTATGCATTTTAGACTTTTGGTGCCTAAAACGCTCAAACAATAAAAAACACGTTTCTGGTAATGGCATTCCGTTTCTTCATAAAGAGAGATTTGCATGTATTTTCGTGTTTCGGTACCAAGATATGTGAAAAAGTCTCAAAATACACATTTTTAGTAATGTCGTTTTCTTTCTCTTTGTTCATAAAAGGTGTTTTAAAAGCGTTTTAACGTTTTGATAATAAAGAAACTTAAGACACTAAAAATATGTTTTTGCTAATGTTGCTTTGTAATTCCATATAGGGTGATTTCCATGCTTTATAGCGTTTTGGTGCCTAAAACGATGAAATCAGTGAAAAGGCATGTTTCTGGTAATGTCATTCTGTTTCCCTATAGAAAGAACTTCTTTTTTATGCATTTTGGGGTGTTGGTGCCTTACAATGACAAAATCACTCGATACACACGTTTTTAATAATGTTCTGTGTGCTATTTACGCGTTTTAGCGTTTTTGTTACATAAGTTCACGTTTCTGGTAATTAAGTTTTGTTTCACCATATAGGGTATTTTGCATGCAGTTTGCCGTTTTTCCTTCTAACAAGCTCAAAATTACTCAAAATATATATTTTTGGTAATGTTATTCTATTTTTCCATAATGGGTGTTTTGCCTGCGTTTTATCGGTTTCATACTTAAGAAGCTCAAAAACACCAAAAACACGAGTTTTTTGAAATTGTTGTTTACATATAGAGTGCTATTCATGGGTTTTTGAGTTCTGATACCTAACAGGCTCAAAAAGTTAAAAAAATACCCGTTTCTGGAAGTATCATTTTATTTCACATGATTTTTAGCATTTTGGTACCTAACACGATCAAAAGCATTTAAAACACACATTTCTGGTAATGTAGCGTTTCCCCCTATGGAGTGATTTTCTTACATTTTCTGCGTTTTTGTACGTAACAATGTGAAAATACTGAAAGTACACGTTTTGGGTAATGTTCTTATGTTTCTCCATATAGACTGCTATTCACGCAATTTTCCATTTCGTTAGCTAAGCAGCTCGAAAACACTTATTACACACGTGTTTCAGAAAAATCCCTTTGTTTCCCCATATAGAGAGATTTGCATGCATTTAGGAGTTTTTGTATCTAACGAGCTCAAACAATACTCGTTTTTGGTAACGTTGCTCTGTTTTTTTTATTTTTCTTATTTTCAAATCACATGCTTTGCATGCATTTTCGTGTTTTTGAACATAAGGCGAAAACACTAAAAAACTCACTTTTTTTGGTAATGTTTTTCTGTTTCTCTATATAAAGTTTTTTTTTTTTATGTGTTTTTTTGTTCTGGTACCTAAGAAGCTCAGGAACTGTCATTATACACGTTTTTTTTTTTTTTTATGTAGCAAGGACACTGGTCAAGGGCAACAAAAATCTAATAAAAAAAATAATGCCCACTGAAATGCCAATCCCACAAAAGGGTCAAAGCAGTGGTCAAAAATTGATGAATAAGTGTCTTGAAACCACCCTTTTGAAGGAATTCAAGTCATAGGAAGGAAAATACAGAAGCAGGCAGGAAGTTCCAGAGTTTACCAGAGAAAGGAATGAATGATTGAGAATACTGGTTAACTCTTGTGTCAGAGAGGTGGACAGAATAGGGGTGAGAGAAAGAAGAAAGTCTTGTGCAGCGAGGCCGCGGAAGGAGGTGAGGCATGCAGTTAGCAAGATCAGAGGAGCAGTTAGCATGAAAATAGCAGTAGAAGACAGTTAGATATGCAACATTGCGGCGGTGAGAGAGAGGCTGAAGACAGTCAGTTACAGGAGAGGAGTTGATGAGACGAAAAGCTTTTGATTCCACCCTGTCTAGAAGAGCAGTATGAGTGGAACCCGCCCAGACATGTGAAGCATACTCCATACATGGACGAATAAGGCCCTTGTACAGAGTTAACAGCTGGGGGGGGGGGTGAGAAAAACTGGCGGAGACGTCTCAGAACACCTAACTTCATAGAAGCTGTTTTAGCTAGAGATGAGATGTGAAGTTTCCAGTTCAGATTATAAGTAAAGGACAGACCGAGGATGTTCAGTGTAGAAGAGGGGGACAGCTGAGTGTCATTGAAGAAGAGGGGATAGTTGTCTGGAAGGTTGTGTCGAGTTGATAGATGGAGGAATTGAGTTTTTGAGGCATTGAACAATACAAAGTTTGCTCTAACCCAATCAGAAATTTTAGAAAGATCAGAAGTCAGGCGTTCTGTGGCTTCTCTGCGTGATATGTTTACCTCCTGAAGGGTTGGACGTCTATGAAAAGACGTGGAAAAGTGCAGGGTGGTAATAATATTAATATTAATATTAATTATTAATGCATTTCATTGTTTTGGTAACTAATAAGTTCAAAAACACTCATAATAGATGTTTCTCGTATTTTTTTTCTTTATTTTTTTTGTTTCCACATGTGAAGTAGTTTGAAACATTTTGGCATTTTTGTAACATGCTCAAAAACATTGAAAATACTTCCATTTGATATTTAGCTTGTTATCCATACAGAGATACATGTGTTTTGGCATTTTCTTACGTAAGTAGCTCAAAACACTGGAAAGAGACCTTTTTGTTAAGGATCTTTTGTTTTCCCCCTATAGGGGGCTTTCCATCCTTTTTAGCGTTTCGTTTCCTAGCACGCTCTCAAACACTCGAAAGACACGTTTCTGGAAATCTCCTTTTCTTTCTCCATATAGGTTGATTGTTATGCTTTTTGGCGTTTTAGTACCTAACAATATGAAATACATTAAAAATGTACCTCTTTTCTAGTGTTTTTTTTTTCTCTCTCTTAATAAAGAATGATATTCATGCATTTTAGCGTTTTGGTACCTGAGAAGCTCAAATACTCGTAATATCTTCTTTCCCTATATAGAAAAAAACACTGAAAATGCATGTTTTTTTCTTAGTAATATTGTTGTTTCTCCAAATGGAGTGCTATTCAACGATTTTTAGCTTTTTGGAACATAGGAAACACTCCTAAAACACTTTTTTTTTTACAATGTTCATTCGTTTTCCCATTTTTCTCGTTTCATTTTTTGCATTGTTATTGTTTCTCAATATCGAGTGTTTCATTCACGCGTTTTGGTACCTAAGAAGCTGAGAAACACTAAAAATACACGTCTCTCGTAATGTTCTTTAGTTTCCCGATGTAGTGTACTTTGCATGCATTTTGTAATTTATGTACGTAACAAGGTGACAACACTCAAAGTAATTGTTTTCGCAAAAATTCATGCAAAACATTCGTTATGGAGAAACTGAATAATATTACCAAAAATGTGTGTTATGAGTGTTTTTTTTTTTTTTTTTAGCTTATTAGGTACAGAAACGGCAAAATGCATGAAATGTACCCTATATGGTGAAACATAACAAGATTATGAATGTTATTGAAGTCCTTATTTGAAAAAAAACGCTCAATAGCACTCTATATGAAGAAAAAGAATAACACCATCAAAAACGTATTATGAATGTTATTCATATAATTATGTACGAAAATGCTTAAATTCATGCAAAATATCCTCGATTTAACATCGGAAAGACATTACGAGAAAAGTGTGTTATGAATGGTTTTCAGCTTCTTAATGTCCAAAACTCAAAAACTCTTTAGGAACATTATATATGGAAAAACAGATTAACATTACGAAAAACGTGTATTTTGAGTCTATTTTTGTATTGTTAGGTACCAAACATCCAAATGTATTCAGTTCACCGTATATAGGGAAAAAAAATTACATTTCCACATACATGTTTTTGGAGTGTTTATGAGGATTTTGTACACCAAAATGCTAAAAAGCATAACCCTATATACGAATACCAAAGAACATTACGAAGAACGTGTCTTTTGAGTGTTTTGAGCTTCTTACGTACCAAAATTCTAAACCGCAAGCAAAACACCCTTAATAGAAAAAGAATAACATTTCCAAAAACTAGTATTTTTAATGTTTTAAGCATGTTACGGATAAAAACGACGCAATTCATTAAAAATACCCTATACCGGGTAATGAAAGAACATTACTTGAAATGGATATTATGAATGTTCCTTGTGTACCAAAACGCTAAAACGCATGAAAAACACTCTATATGGAAAAAAAAAAAAAAACATAATCGAAAACGTGAATTTTAAGAGTTTTCACATTCTTAGATATTAAAATGCACCCTCTATGCACCATTTATGGAGAATTGAAACTTCTTTTTCAGAAATATATCTTTTGAGTGTCTTCCTGCTCGTGGTAAGTTCGAAAGCTCTAAAAAGGCTTGGAAAACACCCTATATGGGGGAAAAAATAATATCACCAGAAACGTGTCTTTTGAGATTTTAGCAATTTACGGACAGAAACGCATGCAAAACTTTAATAAAAACGTGTATTTTCAGTGTTTATGAGCGAGTTACGGACAAGACCCCCAAAAGAACATTATGAGAGACGTGTATTTTTAGTATTTCAGAGCTTCTTAGGCACCTAAACGCTATAACGAATAAATAGTATTAAGTGGAGAAACAGAACATTTCAAGAATATCGGTTTTTAGTGATTTTCACATCGTTAGATAAGAAAACGCCAAAATGCATTCTTTGCACCCTCTACGGTTAAATGAAACAATATTAAAGGAAACGTATCTTATAATTATTTTTGTGCCTGTTAGATAACAAAAAGCGAAAAAAAAACATGGAAAGCACGTTATTCTGGAAAGCAAAATTTTATAAAACACGTTGCTTTTCAGTGTTTTTGAGGTACTTTCCTACTAAATCGCTAAAAATGATGCAAAACCTTCTTAATTGAAACACAGAGTAATATTACCAAAAACAAGTATTTTGAGAGTTTGAGCTTTTACGTACTTAAACGTTAAAATGCATGCAAAGTATCCTATGTGGGAAAAGGAAAGAACATTACGAGAAACGTGTATAAAAAGTATTTTTGAGCTTCTTAGGTTCCAAAACGCGAGAACTCGTTGAATAACACTCTATGTTGAAAATTAGAACAGCATTGTGACAAATCGTGTATCTTGAATGTTTATATATATATATATATATATATATATATATATATATATATATATATATATATATATATATATATATATATATATATATATATATATATATATATATATATATATATATATATATATAGCTTGTTACGTATAAGAACGACAACATGCATGGGAAAAAAAAAAAAAACTATTTAAGGTGATGAAAAAAAACAGTACTAGAAATAAGAATTATGAGTGCTTTGGATCGTGTTAGGTACTCGGAACCTAACACTCTCTGAAAGAGAACAATATTATCAAATGTGTTTTTTTTTCACATTTTTAAATACCAATGCGCCAAAATGCATGCAAAGCACCTTAATTGTGAATTGAAATTTAATTTGCATAAACATGTCATTTGAGTGTCCTTTGAAGGCATGATAACACAAAAAAAGCATGGAAAAAAATTAATATGAGAGAAACGTGTCTTTTGAGAGTTTTTTTTAGCTGCCTACGTACCGAAACGCTAAAACACTTGCAAAACACCTTCTATAGAGAAACCATAAGAGCTTTTACAAAATCGAGCATTTGCAGTGCTTTCTTTTCAGCTTGTTACGTACAAAACCGCAAATGTGTATTGAAAGTACATTACATCGGAAAACTAAAGAACATTACAAGAGACGTGTATTTTTTGTGTTTTTGAGCTTCTTAGGAAACAAATCGCTGAAACGCATGAATAGCACTCTATACGGGAAACAGAATAACAATACAAAAAATGTGCATTTTGTGTTTATGTTTCACATCATTATATAAAAAAACACTAAAATGCATACAAAGCATTTTCCGGTGAAATGAAACAACATTACAGGAAACGTATATTATTAGTGTTTTTGTGCATGTTTGACAACAAAACGCTAAAAAGTATCGAAAGCACACGATATGGGAAAACAAAAAAACATTACCAAAAACGTTATTTTGAGTCTTTTTAGGCTTCTTAATTAACAAAACCCTAAAACGTATACAAAATCCCCCTTTTATTGGAACACAGAGTAACATTATCAAAAACAATATTTGTGTTGTCACTCTGTTACGTACATAAACTACAAAATGCATGAAAAATGCATCGGGAAACTAAAGAACATTACGAGAGACGTGTATATTTAGTGTTTTTTTTTATCTTCTTAGGTACCAAAACGGGAGAATGAAACACTCGATATTGAGAAACAGAATAACAATACAAAAAATGAAACGAGAAAAATGGGAAAACGAATGAACATTGTAAAAAAAAAAAAGTGTTTTAGGAGTGTTTCTTAGGTTCCAAAAAGCTAAAAATCGTTGAATAGCACTCCATTTGGAGGAACAACAATATTACCCAAAAATATGTATTTTTAGTGTTTTGGTAAAACGCCAAAATCCATGGAATATGCACTATATGGGAAAAAGAAAATACATTAATAGAAACGTATCTCGAGCATTTTTGTGCATATTAGACAACAAAATTCTAAAAAGCTTGAAAAAAGCCAAAATTTGATTTTTTTTATTTACATATGTACCAAAATGTTAAAACGCACGCGAAACACACTATATGTAAACAAAAAAAAAATATTACCAAAAACAAGCATTTTCAGTGTTTTTTGTTGTTGTTACGTACATAAACGCCAAAATGCATGCAAAAGAACCTTTATTGGGAGAAAAAAAGTCATTACAAGGAAAGTGTTTTAAGAATAATTTTAAGCTTATCAAGTACCAAAGCACTAAAACGCATGAATAACACTACCAAAAAACATGCATTTTTTTGTGTATTTCACAGTTAGGTACCAAAAAATTAAAATGTATGTAAAGCACCTTATATGGGGAAAGGAAACGACATTGTAAGAAACGTGTTTGTTGAGTGATTATGGACATGTTAGGCACGAAAACGCTAGAAAACATATAAAGTACCCTATATGGAAAACAATACATCATTACCAATTAATTCTCTTTTCGGTGTTTTTAAGCTACTTACGTAGCAAAAACTCCTTTATGGAGAAACAGTATAACTTTACGAAAAACGTGAATTTTCAGAGTTTTTGAGTTTGTTACGTACAAAAATGCATGGAAAGTACTCTATATGGGGAAAGAAAACACTAAAAGAAACGTGTATTATGAGAGTTATTAAGCTTCTTAGGTACCAAAGCGTTGAAAGGCATAAATAGCTCTCTGTATGGCGAAACAAAACTTCTTTTACCAAAGACGTATATTTTTTTTTTTTTTCACATTGTTAGGTACCAAACACCAAAATGCATGCAGAGCCACCAATATGGGGGAAACGAAACGACATTAACAGAAATGTCTTTTGAGAGTTTTTCAGCGTCTTAGGCACCATAAACGTAAAAAAAAAAAAAAACATATACTGTATAGAAGAATAAAACATTAACAAAAATTTGTCTTTTGAATGTTTTTTCAACCACTTATGTACCAAAACGCTAAAACGCATGCAAAACTCCTTTTATAGAGAAAAAGAAGAAAAAAAACAAAACCGAAAACAAGTATTTTGAATGTTTTTTTCACTTTGTTAGGTATCAAAACGCCGAAAAGCATTAAAAAAAAACAACAACTTATATTGTGAAAGAAAACGAGATTCCCAGAAACATTAGTTTTGAGTGTCTATGACCGCGCTGGAAACCAAAATAATAAAAAGCTTGGAAAACGCCCTATAAGTAAAACCAAAACAACTTTAACAAAAACGTATCTTTTTAGTGCTTTGAGCTACTTACCAAAACACCAAAACATATGTAAAACACTCTTCACGGGAAAAGAGTATATTTATATTAAAACCGTGTATTTGGAGTGTTTTTCAGATTGTTAAGTAGAAAAATGCCAAAAATGCGTGGAAAGTATTCTATATAGGGAAAGAATATATTACGAGTATTTGAGCTCAGGTACCAAAACGCTAAAAGGAATATCATTCTATATTGAGAAACAAAAACACTACAAAACAGGTACATTTTTAATGTATTTCACATTGTTAGGTACTAAAACGCCAAAAAGCATAGAAAACATCCTATATGAAGAAAGAAAAGTAGATTTCCAGAAACATGTCTTTCGAGTGTTTGAGAGCGTGCTAGGAAACGAAAAGCTAAAAAGGATGGAAAGCCCCCTGTAGGGGGAAAACAAAAGAACCTTAACAAAAAGGTCTCTTTCCAGTGTTTTGAGCTACTTACGTAAGAAAATGCCAAAACACATGTATCTCTGTATGGATAAAAAGCTAAATATCAAATGCAAGTATTTTGAATGTTTTTAAGAATGTTATAAAAATGCCAAAATACTTCAAACTACTTCACATGTGGAAACAAACAAAAAAGATAAAAAAAAGAATACGAGAAACATCTATTATGAGTGTTCTTGAACTTATTAGTTACCAAAACAATAAAATGCATCAATACCACTGTATATGGAGAAACAGAAAAAAACATTAACAAAACGTGTATTTTACGTGTATTTCACATTGTTAGTGTCGTGTGAGTGTTTTTGAGCTACTTGCGTACTAAAACGCTAAAACGCATACAAAACAACAGAATAACATTATAGAGAAAATATGTCTTGAGTTTTTTAGAGTTTGTTAGGTAGTGTAAAGCCAAAACGTATGCAAAAATAGCACTCATTATTAAGAAACTGTAGAACTTTTAAGTGTATTTCACTTTGTACTACCAAAAAGCCAAACTGAATGCAAGACACTGTATATGGGGAAAAGAAACAAGATTTCTAAAAACGTGTCTTTAGTATTTATGAGCGCGCTAGGTACTAAAATGCTAAAAAGCATGAAAAGAACGCCATATGGAAAAAAAACAAAAACAAACATTACTAAAAGCTTCTACTTTCGGTGTTTTTGAGCTACTTCTGTGCCAAAACGCTAAAATGCCTGCAAAACACACTTTATGGGAAAATATCATAACTTTACCAAAAACGTGTAGTTTGAGTGTTTTCAGCTTCTTAGAAAGTTCCTTACATGGGGGAACGAAAGAACATTAAGTGAAAGGTTTGTTATAGGTGCTTTTCAGCTTCTTATGTACCGAAACGTTAATTCGCATGAATTTCACCCGCTGCGAGACGTGTAAGTTTTTTTTTTTTTTTCCTATATTGCTTAGATATATCTATTTGCTTTTGGTCTCCTATGAAAATCAATTGTTTTCTCTCTCTGAGCACAACTTTATATATGGAGAAACATAACAACATTACCAAATACGTGTATTCTTAATTTTTTTTACATCGTTAGGTACCAAAACGCCAAAATGCACGCACTCCCCTAAATAGGAAAACAAAACAAAACAAAAAAAAAATGAATAATAAATAAAATCTTTTAAATGTATTTGTGCATGTTAGAACGCTAAAAAAAAACACGGAAAGCAATATTGTATAGAAAAACAGAACAACAATACCAAGAAAGTGTCTTTTGAGGTTTTTTGAGCTACCTACGTACTAAATCGCAAAAATTTATGAAAACACCCTTTATGGAGAAGCAGAGTGATGTTACCAAAAAAACAATTATTTTGAGTGTTTTTGAGCTTGTTATGTACAAAAACGCCAAAATGCATGATAAATAACCTATATGGGGAAACGAAACGATATTACGATAAATGTGTAGTATTAGTGTTTTTGAGTTTCTTAAGTACCAAAACAATAAAACGCATCAAAAACGTCTTTTTTTCAGTGTTGTAAGCAATTTACATACCAAATCGCTAAAAAGTAGTTAAAACACCCTTTTTTTTACCTTGTTACGGATAAAAATACTATAATGCATAGAAAGTATTCGGAAACGAAAAGTCACTAAAAGAAAGATATATTACGAGTATTAGTGTTTTTGAGATTCTTAAGTACCAAAACGATAAAACACACAATAATAAGAAACTATACGGAGAAACAATACAACATTACTAAAAAACAACTAATTCGATTTTTTTTTTAGATTGTTACTTACAAAAACGCCAGAATGCATGCAAAGAACCTTATATGGAGACATGAAAAGACATTACTAGAAACGTGTACCTATTATGAATGTTGTTGAGGTACGAAAAAGCTAAAAACGCATTAACGAAACTTTTTTTATAGAGAAAAAGAACATTACCAAAAAGCGTGTATTTTGAATGTATTTAACCTTGTAAGGTGCCATAACGCAAAATTGGATGGAAATATCCCTATATGGAAAAAAAGGATATATATATATATATATATATATATATATATATATATATATATATATATATATATATATATATATATATATATATATATATATATATATATATATATATATATATATATATATATATATATATATATATATATATATATATATATATATATATATATATATATATATATATATATATATATATATATATATATATATATATATATATATATATATATATATATATATATATATATATATATATATATAAACGCATCTATTGTGTTGTAATAAGCGTGTTAGACACCAAAATCCTAAAAAGTAAGGAAAGCACCCTATATGAATAAAGGAAAAATTACAAAATTACAAAAGACGCATGCAAAAATAGACTATATGCAGGAATAGAATATCATTAAAACAGTGTATTTTGAGTGTTTATCACATTGTTTGTTACTAAAACGCCAAATGCATGCAAAGCACTCTATATGGGAAAGGAAATGACATTATCAGTGTCAAAAGCGTCTTTAGAGTGTTTTTGAGGGTGTTAGGCACCAAAATGAAAAAAAAAAACATGAAAAGAACGTGAATATAAAACAACATAAAAAAAAAAAAAAACATGTATTCTGAGTGTTTATAATCCTCTTTCACACGAAAACGGTGAAACGCATACAAAACAATCTTTACGAAGAAACAGAATAATATTACCAAAACCTGATTTTTTATTGTTTTTGAGCTTCTTACGTACAAAAACGCCAAAGCGTATGTAAATTACTCAATATTGGGAAACGAAAGGATATCACCAAAAACGTGTATAATGAAAGTTCCTTAGCTTCTTAGATACCAGAACAATAAAACACGTAAAAAAACACTTCATATAGAGAAACATGACAACATTACCAAAAACGTGAGTCTTTTAGTGTTTTCGCCTTATGTTCATAACACAAAAATGCATGCAAAGCATGTGATTTGAAAAAAAAAATAAAAATGAGTATTGTTTGAGCTTGTTTGATACTAAAACTCCTAAATGCATGCAAATCTCTCTATATGGGAAAACAAAGGGATTTTTCTCAAACACGTGTGTAATAAGTGTTTTTGAGCTGCTTAGCTAACGAAACGGAAAATTGCGTGAATAGCAGTCTATATGGAGAAACATAAGAACATTACCCAAAACGTGTATTTTCAGTATTTTCACATTGTTACGTACAAAAACGCAAAAATGTAAGAAAATCACTCCATAGGGGGAAACGCAATATTACTAGAAATGTGTGTTTTAAATGCTTTTGATCGTGTTAGGTACCAAAATGCTAAAAATCATGTGAAATAAAATGATACTTCCAGATACGGGTAATTTTTTTTTTACTTTTTGAGACTCTTAGGTATCAAAACTCAAAAACCCATGAATAGCACTCTATATGTAAACAACAATACCAGAAAACTCGTGTTTTTGGTGTTTTTGAGCTTCTTAAGTATGAAACCGATAAAACGCAGGCAAAACAGCCATTATGGAAAAACACAATAACATTACCAAAAATATATATTTTGAGTAATTTTGAGCTTGTTAGAAAGAAAAACGGCAAACTGCATGCAAAATACCCTATATGGTGAAACAAAACTTAATTACCAGAAACGTGAACTTATGTAACAAAATCGCTAAAACGCGTAAATAGCACACAGAACATTATCAAAAACGTGTGTATCGAGTGATTTTGTCATTGTAAGGCACCAAAAACCCAAAATGCATAAAAAAAATTTTTTTCTATAGGGAAACATAGTGACATTACCAGAAACATGCCTTTTCACTGATTTTATCGTTTTAGGCACCAAAACGCTATAAAGCATGGATATCACCCTATATGGAATTACAAAGCAACATTAGCAAAAAACATGTATTTAGTGTCTTAAGTTTCTTTATTATCAAAACGTTAAAACGCTTTTAAAACACCTTTTATAAACAAAGAGAAAGAAAACGACATTACTAAAAATGTGTATTTTGAGACTTTTTCACATATCTGGCTACCGAAACACCAAAATCTCTCTATATGAGGAAACGGAATGCCATTACCAGAAACATGTCTTTTGTTGTTTGAGCGTTTTAGGCACCAAAAGTCTAAAATGCATAGAAAGCACCCTATATTGGAATACAATACAACATTAACAAAAAAAAATATTTTTTGTGTGTTTTTTTAGTATCTTACGTACCAAAACCATAGAACGCAAACAAAACACCCATTGTAGAGAAACAAAATAACATAGAGTAACGTGTACTATGAGTATTTTTGAGCTTGTTAGGAACAAAAGCAGCAAAATGCAGGCAAAGTACCCTATATAATGGAATAAAACCATATTACCAAAAGTCTATATTATTATTATTGATCTCCTTAGTTAACAAAACGCTAAAACGCGTGAAGAGCGCTCAAACAATGAATCAGTACCAAAAACATTTGTTTTGAGTGCTATTTACAT
This sequence comes from Scylla paramamosain, assembly GCF_035594125.1. NCBI lineage: Eukaryota > Metazoa > Arthropoda > Malacostraca > Decapoda > Portunidae > Scylla > Scylla paramamosain. Next base: position 2,858,671 of record NC_087188.1, read on the forward strand.
TGCTACATAGAAAAACGCCAAAATGCATACAAATTATGGTATAACGAAAAGATATTACAAAAAACGTTTATTGTAAGTGTTTTTCAGCTTTGTGGTAACAAAACGCAAAACACACTTTAATAGCACTCTGTATAGAGAAACGGAAATTACCATAAACGTGTATATTCTGTTTTTTTCTTTAATTGTTAGGTACAAAACTGACGAAATGCATGTAAAGCAGCATATATTGGGAAAATAAAAGATATTAAAAAAAAAAAAAAAAGAAACGTGTTTTGAGTGTTTCTTTGCAAGATATGTCTTTATCATTGTTCTTGAGTTACACATGTACCAAAAGGCTAAAACACACGAAAAAGAGCTCTTTATGGAGAAACAAAATACAATTACGAATTTTTTTTTTTTTTTTTTTGAGCTTGTTACGTAAAAAAAACACCAAAATGCATGCTAAGTACTCCATATCGGGATATAAAAGATATTAGGAGAAACGCGTATTATGAAAATTTCTGAGCTTCTAAGGTACCATAACGCTTAAACGCGTAAATAACATTAAATATCGAGAAACAGAACAACATTACGAAAAACGTGTATATTTTGAGTGTTTTTTTTTTTTTTATATATTTTAGGTACCAATATTTCAAAACGCATAAAAAATCTTTTTATTAAGAGGAAAAGCTTTTTTTTTTTTGGAGTGTTAGGCACCAAAACGCTAAAAAAAAACATGGAAATCATCGTATATAGGAATGAAAAAAAAAATAATAATAATAACATGAAATCCGTGCATTTTGAGTGTTATTGATTTTCTTACGTACCAAAACGCTAAAAACTCATGCAAAACACATTTTATGGATAAAGAAAAAGAAAACATCATCAAAACAAGTATTTTGACTGCTACAGAGCTTGTTACGTATAAAAACGCCGAAAATGCATACAAAGTCCATTATATATGAAAAGAAAAGTACATTAAGAGGGATGTGTATTATGAGAGGTTTTGAGCTTCTGAGGTACCAAAACACTAAAATGCATGCAAAACTCCCTTTAAGAAGAATAAGAATGATATTAAGAAATAAATGTATTATGCGTGTTTTCTAGCTTGTAATTTACAAAAACGCAAAAATGAATGCAAAATATCTTATATGGAGAAACGTAAGCACATAACGAGATAAGTGTATTATTAGTGTTTTCGAACTTCTTAGGCACCAAAATGCAAAAACACGTTAACAGCATTCTGTGTGGAGAAATTACAGATCATTACCAAAAATGTGCATTTTGACAGTCTTTCACATTCTTAGATTTGCAAACGCCAAAATGCATGTGGAAACGAGATGGCATTATAAGAAATGTATATTTTTATTTTTATTTATTTATTTATTTGTTTATTTATTTATTTATTTTTTGCAAGCTAGACAGCAAACGCTGAAAAGCATAAAACGCATCGTATATGAGAATAAAAACAATATCAACAAAAACGTTTGTTTTGAGTGTTTTTTTTTTAGCTTACGTACCACAACATAACCAAAAAACAAATATTTTGAGTGTTATTGAACTTGTTACATACAGAAAAAACAAAATGCATGTAAACTACCCTATTTAGGGAGGCGAAAGGACAATATGAGATTTTTTTTTGAGAATCTTTAAGTACTAAAACGCAAAAAGGCATGAATATTGCTGTTTATTGACAAAGAGAACATTACAAAATACATGTATTTTAAGTGTATTTCACATTGTTAGGTAACGAAAAGACAAAATGCATGGAAAGCATTACATGAGGAGAGAGAGAAAAAAAAATTTCCGGAATCATATTTTTTTAAAGTTATTCAGAGCCTTTTAGGTAAGACAATGCTAAAAAGCATGGAAAGCACCGTATATGAGGAAAGAAAACACTACAATAAACGTGTCTTTTTATTATTTTTGAACTACTTACGTACAAAAATGCTAAAATGGAAAACATGCGATGGATTTATAGTGTTAAGTACTCTATCTAGTAAAACAAAAAGACATTACGAGAACCAAAATGCAAAAACGCGTTAATACCACTGTATATAGAGAAACAGAACAACATTACAAAAAAGAAGTACTCTAAAAAAAATTGAGCATGCAAAAATATATGGAAAGTGTCCTATATTGGAAACAAAAAGACATTGGAAGAAACGAGTATTGTGAGTGTTCTTGAGCTTCTTACACACCAATACACTAAAACATATGAATAGCACTCTATACGGAAAAAAAAAACTTTTTTTTTAAATGTTTGTTGTTGTTTTTTCACACCTTTAGTAGCCATAACGCCAATCAGCATGCAAAGCATGATAGGCATGAAAATGCAAAAAAATCATGGGAAGCATTCTATATGGGAAAAGAAAAGATTACCAAAAACGTGTCTTTTTGAGTGTTCTTTAGGTACTTGCATACCAATAACACAAAAACGCCTGCAAAACGCTCTTTATACAGAAAAGGAATGACACTGCCAAAAAACAAGTACTTTGAGTATCTTTTATCTTTTTACTTAAAGAAAACGCCAAAATACATAGAACATACACAATATGAAAAAAAGTCATAACGAGAAACGTGTATTATGAGTGTTCTTGAGGTTCTTAGGTGCCAAAACGCTTTAACGCATGAATAACACACCACATGGAGAAACAGAACAACATAACGAAAAATGTGTGTTTTTCGTAGTTTTTACATAGTTAGATACCAAAGTCCAAAATGCTGGTTTTTCTTCATTGTTTTTGAAAGCATGAGGCACAAAAAAAAGAAAAAAAGGTAAATAAAAAGTGAAATTTAGCTTGTATAGGAAAACAAAACATTACAAAAAAGACAACTTCTTACGTACCAAAACGATAAAACGCATGCAAAACACACTTTATGCAAAAAAAAAAAAAAAAAAAAAAGAACAGTGCCAAAAACAAGAATTTTGAGTGTTTTGAATTTTTTACGTAGAAAAAATACCAATATGCATGCAATGAAATGACATGACGAGAAACGTGAATTATATGTATTTTTAAACTTTTTAGGTATGAAAACGAAAAATGATTAGCACTTTATGTCGAAAAACCGAGCAACATTACAAAAACGTGTATTTTGAGAGTATTTCACATTCTGACGTACCAAACGGAAAAATGCTTCCAAAGCACACTATATGTAGAAAGGAAAGGAAATTTCCAGAAACATGTATTTTCAGTGTTTAAGAGCATGCTAAGCACCAAAACGTTAAAAAACATGGAAATCGACCTATATGGGAATATAAAAAACATTAAGGAAAACGTTTCTTTGAATGTTTTTGAACAGCAATAGTACCAAAACAATTTAAAACGCTTGCAAAAGTACCCTTTATGGAAAAATAAGATAACCTTATAAAAAAGAAAAAAAGTTTGAGTGTATTTCAGTTTGTTACGTACAAAAAAGCAAAAAATGTATGGAAAATATCTCATATGGGGAAAGAAAAGAACATTACGAGGAACGTGTATTATGTGAGAATTTTTAGCTTAGGTACCAAACAGAACATTACCAAGAACGTGAATTTTGAATGTGTTTCACTTTGTTAGGTACCAAAACGCCAAAATGCATGAAAAGCACTCTATAATAGGAAAGGAAAATTGATTTTCAGAAAAGGAGTATTTTGAGTGTTTAAGAACGTGCTTGGCACCAAAATAATAAAAGAGCATGAAAAGCACTCATTATCAAACATTATCAAAAACGTCTCTTTGCAGTATTTTGAGTTAATTACGTAACAAAACGTTAAAACGCAAGCAAAACACTCTATACTGAAAAGAGAAAAACTAACAATAAGTATTTTGAGAGTTTCTCAGCATGTTAAGTAAGAAAAAAAAAAACACTTAAATGCATGGAAAGTACCCTATATTAGAAAACGGAAATATATTGCGTGAAGCATGTATTATGGGTGTTCTTAATTTTCTTAGTTACAAAAATATTAAAACGCATGAATAGCACTCTAAATGGAGAGACAAAAAAAAAACATTAGCAAGAACGTGTGTTTTGAATATGTTTCACATTGTTAGTTGCAATAACGCCAAAATACATTTAAAGCACCCTACACTGTGAAAATAAATATTTCTAGTAACCTGTCTTTTAAGTGTTTATGAGCGTGTTAGGCACCAAAGCGCTAAAAAGCATGCAAAACACCCTATATGGGAAAAGAAAAAAGGGTCTTTTAAGTGTTTTTAACTTACCTACCAAAACACTAAAACGCATGTAAAACATCTTTCATGGAGAAACACAATTGCATTACAAAAAAATAAGCATTATGAGTTTACTTAAGTATATATATATATATATATATATATATATATATATATATATATATATATATATATATATATATATATATATATATATATATATATATATATATATAAGAATGCACAAAAAATACTATATATGGGAAAACGAAAAGACTTTATGAGAAACATATGATAATAGTGTTTTTGAGCTTCTCAGTTACCAAAACGATAAGACGCATAAATAGCACTCTATATAGAGAAACTGCATAACATTACCAAAAATGTGCATTTTAAATGTTTTTCACTTTGCTAGGTAACAAAACGAAAAAAATGCAAGCAAAGCATCCAATATTAGGTAAAGAAAGGAGATATACACAAAAGGGTTTTTGAGTGTTTATGATAACTATTATTGGAAAAAAACTCTAAATGAGAAAAAAAAAAATATAAAAACATTTCTGTTCATTGTCTTGGAGCTACCTCCGTACCAAAACGCAAGATATCATGCAAAATATCCTTTATGCAGAAACAAAATAATATTAAGAAAACCAAGTAAATTCATTGTTTTGAGCTTGTTACGTAGTGAAAAGTTAAAATGCATGAAAAGCACACTATATGGTGAAACGAAAAGACATTACAAGAGAAAATTACTAAAATTTACTAAAAAGAGAAAAAAAACACTAAAATGCATGGAAAGTACCCTATATTAGAAAACGGAAAGATATTACGTAAAACATGTATTATGGATGTTTTCTTAGTTACAAAAACATTAAAACGCATGAATAGCACTCTAAATGGAGAGACAGAAAAACATTACCAAAAAACGTGTGTTTTCAATATATTTCACATTGTTGCAATAATGCCAAAATACATTTAAAGCACCCTACATTGTGAAAATAAACATTTCTACTAACATGTCTTTTGAGTGTTTATGAGCGTGTTTGGCACCAAAACGCTAAAAAAAAAAAATGCAAAACACCTATATGGGAAAAGAAAAAATAGTGTCTTTTGGGTGTTTTTTTTTTAAGCAACTTACCTACCAAAACACTAAAACGTATGTAAAACACCCTTCATGGAGAAACACAATAGCATTACAAAAAAGAAAAAAAAAATTTTGAGTGTACTTAAATTTAAGTATATATAAAAAGAATGCACCAAAAAAATACTATATATGGGAACCCGAAAATACTTAATGAGAAACATATGATAATAGTGTTTTTGAGCTTCAAGATTATGAAAAACATATAATAATAGTGTTTTTGAGCTTCAAGATTATGAGAAACATATGATAATAGTGTTTTTGAGCTTCTCAGTTACCAAAACGATAAGACGCTTAAATAGCACTCTATATAGAGAAACTGCATAACATTACCAAAAATGTGCATTTTAAATATATTTCACTTTGCTAGGTAACAAAACGAAAAAAATGCAACCAAAGCATCCAATATTAGGTAAGGAAAAGAGATACACAAAAAAAAAAGTGTTTTTGAGTGTTTATGATAACAATTATCGGAAAAAAAACTCTAAATGAAAAAAAACATTTCAAAAAACATTTCTGTTCATGCAAAATATCCTTTATACAGAAACAAAATAACATTAAAAAATAAAACTAAGTAAATTCATTGTTTTTGAGCTTGTTACGTAGTGAAAAGTTAAAATGCATGAAAAGCACACTATATGGTGAAACGAAAAGACATTAAAAGATAACTTTTTTGTGTGTGTGTGTTTTTGAGCTTCTTACGTATTAAAATGTTTAAAGGCATGAATAGCACTCTATATGGAGGAAGAAGGAAATTACCACAAACGTGTATTTTGAGTGTTTTTAATACGAGTATTTTAGGTACCAAAACGCCAAAATTTATGCAAGGAAAAGAAATTACATCACCAGAAAAAGTTTCCTATCAATATTTACTCTTTTTTAGCGCGTTAGGCACCAAAACTCTAAAAAAAAAAAAAAAACATGTAATTCACCAAATAAAATGATACAAAACCACATTATGAAAAACGAGTCTTTTGAGTGTTTTTAAACTTTTGCGTACAAAAACGCTTAAAGGCATGCAAAACACACTGCATGGAAAAAAAAACATAATAACAATCCCAAAAAAGAGTATTTTGAATGTTTTTTTTTTTTGTTTGTTAGGTATAAAAACGCCAAAATCCACGCAAAGTCCTTTATATGGAAAACTAAAAGATATTACAAGAAACGTATATTATGAGAGTTTTTCACCTCGTTAAGAAGCAAAATCATAAAACTCATGAATAGTACTCTACATAGAGAAACATATGAATATTATCCAAAACGTGTATTTTGAGTTTTTTTTTTTAATATTAATAGGTATCAAAACACCGAGAAGCTTGCAAAGCCCCATATATGGGGAAATGAAATGACATTACAAGATAGGTGTCTTTTAGTGTTTTTGAACGTAGTAGGCACCAAAACACAAAAAAAATCATGAGAATTAACCTATATGTGAATAAAAGACATCACGAAAAACGAGTCTTTTGAGTGTTTTGAGCTTATTACGCAAAAAATACACTAAAACGCATGTAAAACACCCTTTATGGAGAAAGAGAATAACATTACAAACAAAAAAAAAAGTTTTAAGTGATTTTGATCTGGTTACATAGAAAAACGTCAAAATACGGGCAAATTACCCTATATGTGGAATCCAAAAGACTTTTAACGAAAAACGTGTATTATTAATGTTTTGAATTTCTTCGGTACCAAAACGCTAAAAGGGATGAATAGCAGTCTATATGGAGAAACCGGACAACATTACCAAAAAAGTGAATTTTGAGTGTATTTCTCATTGTTAGGTACAAAAGCGCCAAAATATATGCAAAGCACCCTATATGTGGAAGTGAACGTTATATATATATATATATATATATATATATATATATATATATATATATATATATATATATATATATATATATATATATATATATATATATATATATATATATATATATATATATATATATATATATATATATATATATATATATATATATATATATATATATATATATATATATATATATATATATATATATATATATATATATATATATATATATATATATATATATATATATATATATATATATATATATATACACTTTTTGTGTGTGTGTGTTTTTGAGCTTCTTACGTATTAAAATGTTTAAAGGCATGAATAGCACTCTATATGGAGGAAGAAGGAAATTACCACAAACGTGTATTTTGAGTGTTTTTAATATTTTAGGTACCAAAACGCCAAAATATATATATATATATATATATATATATATATATATATATATATATATATATATATATATATATATATATATATATATATATATATATATATATATATATATATATATATATATATATATATATATATATATATATATATATATATATATATATATATATATATATATTCCAAAATGCTTTGAAAGCACCCTATACGGGGAAAGGAAACATTAACAGAAAAGCGTTTTTGAGTGTTTTTGTTCGTGTTAGTCACCCTGTCGCTCTAAAGTATGGAATTCACCTTATATGGGAATACAGAACAACATTACCAAAAACGTGTCTTTTGAGTTTTTTTTTTACTTTTTACGTACCAAACGATAAAACGCAAGCAAAACACCCTTTAAGAAAAAAAAAAAAAAGCTAAATAACATTACCAAAACTAGCATTTTCATTTTGCAAGCAAAGTACCCTATATGGGGACATTATCAAAGACGTGTATTATGAATGATTTTGAGCTTATTAGGCACCAAAACGCTAAAATGCATTAATAGTTATATGAACAAACAGAGCAACATTACCAAAAACGTGTATTTTGAGTGTAAATGCCAAAATGCATTAAAAGTACCCTATATGATGAAATTAAACAGGAATTCAAGAAAAGTGTCATTTGACTGTTTATGAGCATGTTAGACACTAAAACGCTAAAAAGCATAGAAATCACACTACATTGGATCAAAAGATAACATTACGAAAAACGAGTTTTTTGAGTGTTTTTTTTTTTTTTTTTTTACGTACCAAAAAGCTAAATCGCATGCAAAACATCCTTTTATAAAGTGTCAGAATAAGATACCAAAAAAAGAGTATTTTGTGTACAAAATCTTACGTACAATGAAAAGCAAAAAAAAAAAAAAATGCATTATTAAAAATTATTTAAAAAATTGTATTATGGGTGTGTTTGACCTGAGGTAACTAAACGCAAAAACATGTGAATAGTAGAAACATGTAGTAGAATATGTAGAAACTAAACAACAATACAAAAACTTGTGTTTTTGGTATTTTTTACATTATTAGTTACCAAAACGCCATCATAATTAATGCAAACCGCTTTTTATAGACAATGGAATCAACATTACTTGAAACGTGCTTTTTCATTGTTTTACTGCGTTTTAGGCATCAGAACGCTAAAATGATGGAAAACACTCTATACTGAAATACAAAACATTAGCATAAACGCGTCCTTTAAGTGTTTTTTGAGCTTATTACGTACAAAAAACGATAAAATGCATGAAAAGTATCCTATATGGAAAACGAAATATAACAAGGAACATGCATTACACGTGTTTTTTTTTTTTATATCTTAGGTAACAAAACGCTAAAACACGTGAAAAAAAGCACCTTTTATGAAGAAACAGAACAATCTTGCAAAAAATGTCTGTTTCAAGTGTTTTTTTTTTTTAATTACTATGTACCAAAACCCCAAAATGAATGTAAAACACTATATGGGGAAATGAAAGATGACGAGAAATGTGTATTGTGAGTGTTTTTTTTTAACTTCTTAAGTACCAAAACTCTAAAATGCGTCAATCCCACTTTATAAAGAGGAACAAAAAAAATAATAATTTCATATTGTTACGTATCAAAGCAATGAAATGCATGAAAAGCACTCTATATGGGGTAACAAAACGATATTTCTTGAAACATATCTTCTTACACTTTTTGATCCTGTTAGGTACCAAAATGCTAAAATGCACGGAAAGCAATATTGGACTACAAAACTACATAACGAAAAGCGTGTGTTTTGAGTGTTTTTCAGTTTCTTTCATAACAAAACACTAAAATGTTCTTTCTGCAGAAGCAGATTAACATTACCAATAGTATGCATTTCGAGTGTTTTTAAGCTTGGGTAGAGAAACAGGAAAATGTATGAAAAGTACCTTAATTGGTTAAAAAAAAAAACAATATTACCGGAAAATTGGATTATTGGAGTTTTTGACATTCTCAGGTAACAAAATGCTAAAATGCGTGAATGGCACTCCATATGTAGAAACTGATCAACATTACCAAAAACATATTTTGAGTATTTTTTATAACGATAGGTACCAAACCGCCAAAATGTATACAACGCATATCATATGAGGAAACGAAAGGACATAACCAAAAAGGTGTCTTTTCAGTGTTTTTAGTGTTTTGGGCACCAAACCGCCAAAATTCATAGAATGTACCCGTATTGGGATATAAAACAGCAATACGAAAAATATGTCTTTTGAGTGTTTCGTGTTATATTTTTTTTTTAAGGTTCTTATGCATGAAAACGCTTAAAAAAAAAAAAAACATGCGATTTTTTTTTTTTATTGAGAAACAAAATAACATTTTTAGCATGTTAGGTAAAAAGAAAATTAGTTGAAAGTAAAAAAAGATATTTAAATTCATTTAAAAAATGAAACGATATTGCAAGAAACGTGTATTATCAGTGTTCCTTAGTTTCTTAAGTACCAAAACACTTAAAAGCGTGAATACCACTTTTTTTTTTATGAAGAAAAAGAACAGCATTACCAAAAACGTCTGTTTTGAGATCTTTTTCCATTGTTAGGTAGGAAAAGGCCAAAATAAATGCAAAGTACCCTATGTGGGGAAAGGAAAGGACATTACGAGAAATGTGTATTATGAGTGGTTTTCATATTCTTAGGTAACAACTCTAAAACGCGTGAATAGCACTCTATGTGAAGAAACAGAACATTACTAAAAACGTTTACTTTAAGTGCTTTTCACTTTGTTAGGTTCCAAAATGCATGCAAAAAACTCTATTTGGTGAAACGAAATATGACAAGAGACATGTCGTTTGTGTGTTTTTAGCGTGTTAGGCAGCAAAACGTAAAAAAAAAAGCATAAAAACGGTCCTATATCGGAATACAAAACTGCTATATAGAATGAACTCTATATAGCACAAAACGCTAAAGTGCATAAATAACACTCTATATATGAAAACAGAATAAGATTACCAAAAGCGTGGATTTTCAGAGTATTTCACAGTGTTACGTATCAAAACGGCAAAATGCAGGCAAAGCACCCTATACACGAAAAAGAAACGACATTTCCAGAAACGTGTCTTTTGAGTGTGCATGATCGTGTTAGGTACCATAACGCTAAAGAGCAGGTGAAGCAACCTATATGGGAAAACAAAACATTATCAAAAACGTGTATTTTGAGAGTTTTGAGGAGTTTTGAGAGTTTTGAGAAACACTAAAACGGACGAAAATAAACAGTTCATGCAGAATCACATTAACTTTACCGAAAACGTTTGAGTGTTTTTTGAGCTTGTTACATACAAAAACGGAAAAATACATGGAAATGAAATAACTTTGCGAAAAACATATATAATAAGTGTTTTATAGCTTTTTAGGTCTTAGGTACCAAAAAGCTAAAACGCATGAAGAGCATTTTATAACATTGTTTTTATAACCATAACGTGAAAATCCATGAAAAGCACCCTATATCGAGAAAGTAAACGAGATTTCAAGAAACGTTTCTTTCTTGGTGTTTCTAAGTGTGCTAGGCACCAAAACGATCGAAAGCATAAAAAAAAGCATCTCTGTGGGAAAATTAAACATTACCAAAAACTTCTCTTTTCACTGTATTAAATCTATTTACGTACCAAAATACTAAAACGCATGTAATGGAAAACCAGAACAACATTATAAAAAATATGTATTTTGAGTGTATTTCACATTGTTAGGTATGAAAATGCCAAAATCCATGGAAAATAAATAATATTTACAGATTTATGTCTTTTTTCTGAGTATGATATGCTCCAAAGCGCTAAAAAAAGCATGGAAAGCCCTGTATATCGGAAAACAAAACATTATAAAAAACGTTGTCTTATTAGTGTTTTTAAGCGTGTTAGACACCCAAACGCTTAAGAGAATGGAAATAACCCTATAAGGGTATAAAAAAAAACATTACGAAATAAGTGCCTTTTGAGTCTCCTTTGAACTTCTTACGTACCATAACGCTAAAACGCATGCAAAACACCATTTATGGAGAAAAACAAAAACCCTAACAAAAAACACGTTTTTTTGAGATTTCATTGATTTTCTTAATACAAAATCGCCAAAAAAAAAATCCATTCTAAGTACCCTAGGTGGGAAAAAGAGAGGACATTACAAGAGACGTGTATTATGAGCTTGAACGCATTAATAGCATTCTTTAAAGAGAAACAGAACAATATTATGAAAAGCGTGTATTTTGAGGGTTTTTTTTCCACATTCTTAGGTACAAAACGCCAAAATGAAGAAAAATTACCATCTAAGAAAAAAAAAAAAAGTTGACATTCCCAAAAACACGTCTTTAAAGTGTTTATGCACCAAAACACAAAACAGCATATAAGGCAGTTTATGGTAAAACAAAACATCACCAAAAACATCTTATTTCAGTGTTTTTCAGCTACTTACCTACCAAATCACCAAAGCTCATGGTAAAAGAGTTTAATCTCACCAAAAACGTGTGTTTTGAGTGTTTTGAGCTTTTTACGTAGAAAAACAACAAAATGTATGTAAAGTATTCTATATAAGGAAAAGAAAAGACATTACGAAAAGACATTACGAGGAAAGTGTATTGTGAGTTTTTTGAGCTTTCTAAGTACCAAAACGCTAAAACGCATGAATAGCACCCTATGTGGAAAAATAAAACAATATTAACAAAAACATGTATTCTGAGTGATTTTCAAATTGTTAGGGAGCAATACACCAAAATGCATCTAAAGCCTTTTATATGTAGAAAGGAAACGAAATTACAAGAAATAAGTCTTTTATTTTATTTTTTAAAATTGTTTAGGACACCAAAACGGTGAAAACCATGAAGATCACCCTGTAAGGATATAGAAAGCAACATTATGAAAAATAAAGAATCCCTTGATTGTATTTAAACTTTTTTTCGCACCAAAACGCTAAAACGCATAGAAAAATCCCTTTATGGTGAAAAAAGTAATAATATTTCCAAAAACAAACATTTTAGTGTTTTTAACTTGTTACGTAAGAAGAACTTATGTTCCTACACGATAATGCGTATCTAAAACGACATTTATTGAAAAAACACAATGACTCTACGAAAATCGTGTTTTTAACTTATTACGTAAGAAGGCAGGGTAATAACCCTGCTTCTTATGTACCAAAACGATAATACGTATGGAAACACCAAAACGCTAAAATGAATGGAAAGCAACCTATTTGTGGAAAGGAAACGACACGTCTTTTTCTTTTGTTTTTTTCTGAGAGTGTTACCCATCAAAATGCTAAACATCACGGAATGCACTTTATAAGGAAAACGAAACATTACCAAAAACGTCTCTTTTTAGCTTTTTTGAGCTACTTACGTATCAAAACAGGACTTCCAGAAACGTGCCTTATGCTTATGAATATGCTAGTCACAAAAACGCTAGAAAAGTATGGAAAGCACCCTATATGGGAAAACCAAACAACATTAACAAAAACGTCTCTTTTTAGCGTTTTTGAGCTTCTTACGTATCAAAACACTAAAATGCATGGAAAACACCTTTTACGGAGAAATAGAATAACTTTACCAGAAACAAGTGTTTTCAGTGTTTTTGAGTTTTTTTTTTTTTTTTTACGTAGAAAAAGACAAAAAGTTTGCAAAGTATCATATAAGGGGAAACGAAAAGACATTACGAGGAAAGTGTATTGTGAGTTTTTTGAGCTTTCTAAGTACCAAAACGCTAAAACGCATGAATAGCACCCTATGTGGAAAAATAAAACAACATTAACAAAAACGTGTATTCTGAGTGATTTTCAAATTGTTAGGGAGCAATACACCAAAATGCATCTAAAGCCTTTTATATGTAGAAAGGAAACGAAATTACAAGTAATAAGTCTTTTATTTTATTTTTTTAAATTGTTTAGGACACCAAAACGGTGAAAACCATGAAGATCACCCTGTAAGGATATAGAAAGCAACATTATGAAAAATAAAGAATCCCTTGATTGCATTTAAACTTTTTTTCGCACCAAAACGCTAAAACGCATAGAAAAATCCCTTTATGGTGAAAAAAGTAATAATATTTCCAAAAACAAACATTTTAGTGTTTTTAACTTGTTACGTAAGAAGAACTTATGTTCCTACACGATAATGCGTATCTAAAACGACATTTATTGAAAAAACACAATGACTCTACGAAAATCGTGTTTTTAACTTATTACGTAAGAAGGCAGGGTAATAACCCTGCTTCTTATGTACCAAAACGATAATACGTATGGAAAACGCCATGTATTGAAAACATTGACTATGAAAATCGCGTATTTTAGGTGTTTTTAAGCCAAATTGCATGGAAAGTACGTCATTTAGAGAAAGAAAAAAACATTATGAGAAATGTGTATGAAGAGCGTTTTTGACCTTATGTAAAAAACGCTGAAACGTGTGAATTGCAATCTGTATGGAGAAACAGAAATTTGTTTTGAATGTTTTTTTTTTTCACATTTTCAAATACCAAAACACCAAAATGCACATAAAGTACCCACTAATGAAAAATGAAAAAGTCAGGAATATATCTTCAGGAATATGTGTTTATGAGATTGTTAGGCACCAAAACGTTAAGATACATAGAAAGCTCCCAATACGGGAAAACAAATCAGTATTTCCAAAAACGTGTCTTATGAGAGTTTTTCAGCTACATAAAGTACCAAAAGGGTAAAACGTATGCAAAACGCATTTTTTTTTTTTTTTAAGAAACAGAATACCATTACTAAAATCAAATATTTTGAGTATTTTTAGCTTATTACGTAGAAAAACGTCAAAATGAATGAAAAGTACCCTGTATGAAGAAATAAAGAAAACACTACGAGGAACGTGTATTATGAGTATTTTGAGCTTCTTAGGTACCAAAAAAAAAAAAAAAGCATGAATAGCACTCTATACGGAATAACAAAACAATATTACTAAAAAGAGTATTTTGAAGGTATTTCACATTATTAGGTAATAAAACGCAAAAATCCATAAAAAAAAAAAAAAAACATTTAATATGGGGAAAGGAAACAACATTTCCAGAAACGTGTCTTTTGAGTACTGATGTCCGGATTAGTTAACAAAACACTTAAAAGCAAAAAAATCACCGTCTATAGGAACACAAGAAAACATTATCAAAAATTATGTCTTTTGACCTATATCCAAAAAGTTAAAAAATCCAAAACTCCCTATATATAGAAACAAGCATTTTGCTTTTTTTTTTTTATTTTTGTTGTAAAAAATGCCAAAATCCAAGGGGAGTAATCTATACGGGGAAACGAAGGAACATTACGATAAGCGTGTATTATAAGAGTTTTTGAGCTTCTTAGGTATCATAATGCTAAAACGCATGAATAGCACTCTATATGGAGAAACAGAATAATATTACCAAAAATGTGTATGTGTTAGGCATGGGTAAAGGAAACGAGATTTCTAAAAATATATCTTTTAAGAGTTTATGAGCGTGTTAGGCACCAAAACGCAAAAAAATATGGAAAGCCCCGTATATGGGAATACAAAATAACATTACAAAAAACGTGTCTTTTGAGTGTTTTCAGCTACTTACATACCAAAACGCAAAAAAAAAAAATATAAAACATGAAAACACTTTTATTACCAAAAACAAATATTGTGAGTGTTTATTACGTACATAAACGTTAACATATATGGAAAGTACTTTATATGAAGAAATGAAAAGTCTTTACTAGAAACGATTGCTATAAGAATTTTTAAGATTCTTAGGTACCACAATGGAAAAATGTATGAATAGTACTCTATATGGAGAAAGAGAAAATATTACGAAAAAGTTTATTTTCACACTGTTAGGTACCCAATAGCTAAAATGTAAGCAAAACATTTGTATATGAGGAAAGGAAACGATATTTCCCGAAACATGTTTCTGAAGTGTTATTGAGCGGGCTAGGCACAAATTAATAAAGCATGGAAAGCTCCCTATATAGGAAAACAAAGCAACATTACCAAAAACCTATCTTTTAATTTTTAAGCTACATAAGTACCAAAACGCTAAAACACTTCCAGAAAAATTCTTCGTGGAAAAACAGTATAACTATCCCAAAAACGAGTATTTTGAATGTTTTTAGCTTGTTATGTAGAACAATGCAAAACTGCACGCAAAGTACTCTGTATAAGGAAACGAAAGGACATTACGAGAAAAGTGTTTTACATGAGTTTTTACATTTCTACGTACCATAATACTAAAATGTATGACAAGCACTCTATATGCAGAAACAACAATATTACCAAAAAGGTGTTTTTTTTTTCACATTATCAGGCACTAAAATGCCAAGATGCGTGAAACAAACAACTTTATCAGAAATGTGTCTTTTGAGTATTTATCAGCGTGCCATGTTGCCCAAAATGTCTCTATCAGCTGCAGGTTGAGGTTTCCCGTTAACCAAAATAAATGAATAAAAGGAAAAGGAAATAAATAAATATAAATAAATATAGAAAATAAAGTAATAGAAAGACAAAAGAGTAAATAGATTAAAATAAATAAATAAATAAATAAATAAACGATGCCGGTGCCGATAACGATGCGATTTTCACGATAACGAAGCGAATTTCACGATAACGATGCAGTTTTCACGATAATGATGCGATTTTCAATAAGACGCAGGAATCAATTTAAACGAAGCGAGTTTCATAATAACGATGCGGTTTTCACGATAACGAAGCAATTTTCACGATAACGACGCGGGAATCACATTAAACGAAGCGAGTTTCACGATAACGATGCGATTTTCACGATAACGAAGCGAGTTTCACGATAACGACGCGGGAATCACATTAAATGAAGCGAATTTCACGATGACGACGCAGGAATCACATTAAACGAAGCGAGTTTTCACGAAGTGTGGGGACAGTGGCGCTGCAACCCTCCAGCCCCTCACACTGAACAAGAGGTCATCAGAAAGACAATTTTGACAAACTCACCAGTCACTGCCATGGAAGGCGCACTCTTCTCCCCAAAAGAGGTCCCTCGCATGGCAGTGTCTGGGGCATGATGGAGGCCAATTTACTCCTTTGTAGTTAGGTCCTGAACGCTAATTTTGATGAACTACTGCACACAATTCACCAGACACTGTCACGGAAGGAGGAACCCGTATCTCCCCATCAGGGCCCCAGTGGTGGCAGTATCTGGTGGTTGGTGCGTAGTGTTAACGATGGCCTCTTGTTGGCTGTGAGGGGCTGGAAGTGGACGATCATATCTTAATAAGGAGGTAAAGGAGGAGCGGGACTTACTGCCCGATCCCCGCCCTGGGCCCCGGGTGGAACCAGACAGCCACCCTCCCCTCCAGTACGCTCCCCCTGTCCTCCACGGGCCGGAACGAATTTTGGATGGTAAGTTTCCAAATCGAGATTGAATTTTGCGATGAATATTAAATCGTCGTCAGTACATGAGAAGTGGTGTTGCTTGACGCGAGAGAGAAAATCGGTTCATCAGTGAGGCGAGACGAGGTTGTACCTCTGAGTGCCCTGCGTATCCCTGTGTCTCTCATAATAGCAATGATTTATTTAGGGCAATGACTTCAGCTTGCCTACAGTGCGCATTTGAGGCGAGTTAGAAATAAATAAATCTTGGACGATATTATATGTGATTTTTAGATACAGTCATCGCATAACAATACTGATAACATGTTGGAATTGACAGGAACCAGGACAACCAATTGTCCCGGTATCTCCCTCTCTCTCTCTCTCTCTCTCTCTCTCTGGCTTTCATTTCTTACCTACCTCCTTCCTTCCTCCCTCTTCCTTCCCTCCCTTCCTTTCTTAATCTATATCCTCATTCACATATCTCTAGTACTTCCTCCCTCCCTTCCTCCATTCTTCCTTTATTATCCATGAGATCCCTTCCTTCTTTCACTTTGCTTCCTCTCCTCTTCCCTCACTCAAAGAAGGAAATCTCACGTCTCCACCTTCCTTCCCCTTTTTTTCTTTCCTCTTCACTCCAAACAAGCGGATTTGAAGCCTCTTTCTCTCTCTCTCTCTCTCTCTCTCTCTCTCTCTCTCTCTCTCTCTCTCTCTCTCTCTCTCTCTCTCTCTCTCTCTCTCTCTCTCTCTCTCTCTCTCTCTCTCTCTCTCTCTCTCTCTCTCTCTTATTATTATTATTATTATTATTATTTATTTATTTTTTTTAAGAATATAAAAACATAAGAAGTAAGGGAAGCTCTACATTGAGAAAAAGATCAACATTACCAGAAAACATGTATTTTGAGTGATTTTCACATCAGTAAGTACCAAAACGACGAAATTCATGCCCTATATGGGGAAAGAACGAAAAATCCCAGAAACGTGTTTTGTAAGTTTTTTTTTTTTTTTATAGTGTGAGCCACGTAAACGTAAAAAAAATCATAGAAATCACCTTATATGGGAATACAAAGAAAAAAAGGAAAAATTTGTCTTTTGAGTGTTTTTGAGGCTATCAGAAAGCTAAAGCACATACAAAACACTCTTTATGGAAAAACAGATTAACATTACCAATGACAAGTATTTGGAGTTTTTCAGCTTGTTACGTACAAAAGCGACAAAATGCATGCTAAGTACTATATATGCGGAAAAAGAAAAGAAATAAAGAGAAACGTGTATTATAGTTGTTTATGAACTTCATAGGTTCCGGAACGCTAAAATGCAGGAATAGCATTATATATGTATTTCGATATCATAAAAAAATAAAAAAAAATAAATAAAAAAAAACGTGAAATTTTGTGTGTATTTCACACGCCAAAATGCATGCAAAGTATCCTATATGGAAAAAAGGAAACGACATTTCCAGTAAGGTGTCTTTTGAGTGTATATGAACGTGTTAGGTACCAAAACGCTAGAAAGCATTGAAAACACCTTATATGCGAGAAGAAAATATTATAAAAAACGTCTCTTTTAAGTGTTTTGAGCTAATTTCCAAAACCAAAAACACATGCAAAAACGCTTTGTGGAAAAACAAAATAACATAACCGAAAGAAACTATTAGAAGTGTGGTTGAGCTTGCTACGTAAAATGAAGTCAAAATGCATGCAAAGTGTATTATGAGCGTTTTTGAGCTTTTTTAACTACCAAAATTCGAAAAAAAAAACTTTAATAACAATCTATAATGAGAAATAGATTACCAAAAAAACGTGTAATTTGAGGCTTTAGCTCATTCTTAGACACCAACACTCGAAAATGCATAAGAAGTCCCTTACATGATGAAACGAAACAACATTCCAAGAAAAAGTATCTGGAGTGTTTTTGTGCAGGTTAGGCGCCAAAGCTTTAAGAAGCACGGAAAGCACTTTATATAGGAATAGAAAAAAAAATTATCAAAGATGTGTCTTTTGAGTGTTATCAGCTTCTTATGTACCGGAATTCTGTATGGAGAAACAGAATAATATTACAAAAAAAAAAAAAAAAACATTTTGAAAGTTTTGAGCTTCTTACGTTGAAAAATGTCAAAAAAGCATGAAAAGGGGAAAACGAAAAGACTTTCCAAGAAGCGTGTATTGTGAGTGTTTTTGAGATTCCTCGGTACCAACACATGAGAACACATAAATAGCACTCAATGTGAAAAAAAAGAAACAGAAAACTACCAGAAATGTGTATTTTAGTGTATTTCACATTTATAGATAACAAAACGCAAAAATGCATGCCGATCACCCTATATGTAAAAAAGAAATAACATTTACATAAAGGTGTGTTTTGAGTATTTATTATCGTTTTAGGAAGAGAAACGTACAAAAATGTCAAAATGGATGCAAACTACTTAATAAGGGATACGAAAAGACACTACGAGAAACGTTTATTATGAATGTTTTTGAGCTTCTTAATTATGAAAACGCTTAAAACGCATGAATAGTACTCTATATCAAGAAACAGAGAGAGAAAAAAACGTGTAATTTGAGTGTATTTCACATTCTTAGATGCCATATCGTGAAAATACATATAATTTACCCTATATGGCGAAACAAAAAGTGATTAAGAAAATCGCGCATTATGAGTGTTTTTGAGTTTCATAGGTACAAAAACGCTAAAACACATGAATCTAGTTTCGCACAAAAAAAAAAAAAAAAAACATGGAAAAAAACCCTATAAAGGAAAACGAAACAATATTACCAAAATCGTGTCTTTTTTTTTTTATTTACTTACGTAATAAAACGCTGAAACCCATGCAAAAAAAAAAATAAATAAAATAATATAAAATAAAATAAATAAATAAATAAATAAAAAAAATAAATAAATAAAAAATAAAAATAAATACTGAGAAACAATATACCTTTACCAAAAACCGTGTATTTTAAGAGTTTTTGAGTTTGTTACATAGAAAAAAAAAGCATCATTACCAAAAACATATCTCTGAAGTGTTTAGGACCTTCTTACGTCCAAAAAAGTGCTAAAAGGCATGCAAAACTTTCTTATTGAGAAAAAGAATAACATCACCGAAAAATGAATTGAAACTTCATTTTCAGAAACATGTCTCTCGAATGTCTTTTGGAGCGGGATCGGCACAAAAGCACATAAATGATGAAAAACACTCTATAGGTATATATATATTACCTAGACACGTTGTCTTTTTTAGCTGCTTACGTACCAAAACGCTTAAACGCATTCAAAACACTGTTTAAAATACAAAATAAAATAACTTTACCAAAAACGTGTATTTTTAGTGTTTATCAGCTTGTTACGTAAAAAAAAAAAAAAAAAACACCAAAATATAAAGTACACCACATCGGAAAAGAAAAGAACATTACGCGAGACGTGTATTTTGATTATTTTTTCTTTCAAACTTCTTAGGAAACAAAACGCTTAAACACATAAATAGCTCTCTATTTAGAGAAACAGAACAACATTACAAAAAATGTGTATTTTGAGTGTTTTTCACAGAAAACAAAACGCCAAAATACATGTAAAGCGCCCTCTATGGTGAAATAAAACGACATTACAGGAAACGTATCTTATGAGTGTTCGACAACAAAACGCTAAAAAATCATGGAAAGGACTCGATATGGAAAAAACAAAACATCATTACCAAAACTGTTCCTTTTCAGTGTTTTGAGGTACGTATGACAAAGCTAAAAACATGGAAAATCCCCTTGATCGTGACACAGAGTAGTAACATTACCAAAATTAAATATGAAATGATTATTTTTGAGCTTGTTACTTTGCCAAAATGCATGTATAGTATACTATATAGGTAGACAAAAGGACCTTACGAGAAACGCGTATTTGGAGTGTTTTCGAGCTTATTAGGTAACAAAACGCGAAAACGCGTTTGAATAGAACTCTATATAGACAAACAGAACAACATTGTCAAAAACTTGTATTTTGAGTGTTTTTTTACATTGTTAGGTACCAAAACGGTAAAATGCAAGCGAATCACCCTATATAGGAAAACAATGTGAAATTACCAGAAGCGTGTCTTTTTAGTTTTTTTTTTTTTTTTGAGCGTTTTAGGCACCAAAACGCTAAAATTCATGAAGAACACCCTATTTTCAATAAAAAAAAAAAAAAAAAAAAACAGCTTGGTTTACCAAAAAATGTTTCGTCTGAGTGTTTGAGTGTCTTACGTACCATATCGCTAAAATTCATGCAAAACATTCGTTATGGAGAAACTGAATAATATTACCAAAAATGTGTGTTATGCGTGTTTTTTTTTTTTTAGCTTATTAGGTACAGAAACGGCAAAATGCATGAAATGTACCCTATATGGTGAAACATAACAAGATTATGAATGTTATTGAAGTCCTTATTTGAAAAAAACGCTCAATAGCACTCTATATGAAGAAAAATAATAACACCATCAAAAACGTATTATGAATGTTATTCATTATGTACGAAAACGCTTAAATTCATGCAAAATATCCTCGATTTAACAACGGAAAGACATTACGAGAAAAGTGTGTTATGAATGGTTTTCAGCTTCTTAATGTCCAAAACTCAAAAACTCTTTAGGAACATTATATATGGAGAAACAGATCAACATTACGAACAATGTGTATTTTGAGTCTTTTTTTGTATTGTTAGGTACCAAACATCCAAAATGTATTCAGTTCACCGTATATAGGGAAAAAAAATTACATTTCCATATACATATTTTTGGAGTGTTTATGAGGATTTTGTACACCAAAATGCTAAAAAGCATTACCCTATATACGAATACCAAAGAACATTACGAAAAACGTGTCTTTTGAGTGTTTTCAGCTTCTTACGTACCAAAATTCTAAAATGCAAGCAAAACACCCTTAATAGAGAAAGAATAACATTTCCAAAAACTAGTATTTTTAATGTTTTAAGCATTTTATGGATAAAAACGACGCAATTGATTAAAAATACCCTATACCGGGTAATGAAAGAACATTACTTGAAATGGATATTATGAATGTTCCTTGTGTACCAAAACGCTAAAACGCATGAAAAACACTCTATATGATTAAAAAAAAAAATATATATATAATCGAAAACGTGAATTTTAAGAGTTTTTCACATTCTTAGATATCAAAATGCTCCCTCTATGCACCATTTATGGAGAATTGAAACTTCTTTTTCAGAAATATATCTTTTGAGTGTCTTCTGGTTCGTGGTAAGTTCGAAAGCTCTAAAAAGGCTTGAAAAACACCCTATATGGGGGAAAAAATAATATCACCAAAAACGTGTCTTTTGAGTTTTTAGCCATTTACGGACAGAAACGCATGCAAAACTTTAATAAAAACGTGTATTTTCAGTGTTTATCAGCGAGTTACGTACAAGACCCCCAAAAGAACATTATGAGAGACGTGTATTTTGAGTATTTCATAGCTTCTTAGGCACCTAAACGCTATAACGTATAAATAGTATTAAGTGGAGAAACAGAACATTTAAAGAATATCGGTTTTTAGTGATTTTCACATCGTTAGATAAAAAAACGCCAAAATGCATTCATTGCACAATCTACGGTTAAATGAAACAATATTAAAGGAAACGTATCTTATAATTATTTTTTGTGCCTGTTAGATAACAAAAAGCGAAAAAAACATGGAAAACACGTTATTCTGGAAAACAAAATTTTATAAAACACGTTGCTTTTCAGTGTTTTTGAGGTACTTTCCTACTAAATCGCTAAAAATGATGCAAAACCTTCTTAATTGAAACACAGAGTAATATTACCAAAAACAAGTATTTTGAGAGTTTGAACTTTTACGTACTTAAACGTTAAAATGCATGCAAAGTATCCTATATGGGAAAAGGAAAGAACATTACGAGAAACGTGTATAAGAAGTATTTTTGAGCTTCTTAGGTTCCAGAACGCGAGAATGCGTTGAATAACACTCTATGTTGAAAGTTAGAACAGCATTATAACAAATCGTGTATCTTGAATGTTTATATATATATATATATATATATATATATATATATATATATATATATATATATATATATATATATATATATATATATATATATATATATATATATATATATATATATATATATATATATATATATATATATATATATATATATATATATATATATATATATATATATATATATATATATATATATATATATATATATATATATATATATATATATATATATATATATATATATATATATATATATATATATATATATATATATATATATATATATATATATATATATATATATATATATATATATATATATATATATATATATATATATATATATATATATATATATATATATATATATATATATATATATATATATATATATATATATATATATATATATATATATAAACATTCAAGATACACGATTTGTTATAATGCTGTTCTAACTTTCAACATAGAGTGTTATTCAACGCATTCTCGCGTTCTGGAACCTAAGAAGCTCAAAAATACTTCTTATACACGTTTCTCGTAATGTTCTTTCCTTTTCCCATATAGGATATATATATATATATATATATATATATATATATATATATATATATATATATATATATATATATATATATATATATATATATATATATATATATATATATATATATATATATATATATATATATATATATATATATATATATATATATATATATATATATATATATATATATATATATATATATATATATATATATATATATATATATATATATATATATATATATATATATAGCTTGTTACGTATAAAAACGACAAAATGCATGGGAAAAAAAAAAACCTATTTAAGGTGATGAAAAAACAGTACTAGAAATAAGAATTATGAGTGCTTTGGATCGTGTTAGGTACTCGGAACCTAACACTCTCTGAAAGAGAACAATATTATCAAATGTTTTTTTTTCACATTTTTAAATACTAATACGCCAAAATGCATGCAAAGCACCTTAATTGTGAATTGAAATTTAATTTGCATAAACATGTCATTTGAGTGTCCTTTGAAGGCATGATAACACAAAAAAGCATGGAAAAAACTTAATATGAGAGAAAAGTGTCTTTTGAGAGTTTTTTAGCTGCTTACGTACAGAAACGCTAAAACACTTGCAAAACACCTTCTATAGAGAAACCATAAGAACTTTTACAAAATCGAGCATTTACAGTGCTTTTTTTTCAGCTTGTTACGTACAAAACCGCAAATGTGTATTGAAAGTACATTACATCGGAAAACTAAAGAACATTACAAGAGACGTGTATTTTTTGTGTTTTTGAGCTTCTTAGGAAACAAATCGCTGAAACGCATGAATAGCACTCTATACGGGGAAACAGAATAACAATACAAAAAATGTGTATTATGTGTGTATGTTTTCCATCATTATATAAAAAAAAAAAAACACTAAAATGCATACAAAGCATTTTCCGGTGAAATGAAACAACATTACAGGAAACGTATATTATTAGTGTTTTTGTGCATGTTTGACAACAAAACGCTAAAAAGTATCGAAAGCACACGATATGGGAAAACAAAATAACATTACCAAAAACGTTCTTTTGAGTGTTTTTAGGCTTCTTAATTAACAAAACCCTAAAACGTATACAAAATCCCCCTTTTTATTGGAACACAGAGTAACATTATCAAAAACAATATTTGTGTTGTCACTCTGTTACGTACATAAACTACAAAATGCATGCAAAATGCATCGGGAAACTAAAGAACATTACGAGAGACGTGTATATTTAGTGTTTTTTTTATCTTCTTAGGTACCAAAACGCGAGAATGAAACACTCGATATTGAGAAACAGAATAACAATGCAAAAAATGAAACGAGAAAAATGGGAAAACGAATGAACATTGTAAAAAAAAAAAAGTTTTTTAGGAGTGTTTCTTAGGTTCCAAAAAGCTAAAAATCGTTGAATAGCACTCCATTTGGAGGAACAACAATATTACCAAAAAATATGTATTTTCAGTGTTTTGGTAAAACGCCAAAATCCATGGAATATGCACTATTTGAAAAAAAAAGAAAATACATTAATAGAAACGTATCTCTTGAGCATTTTTGTGCATATTAGACAACAAAATTCTAAAAAAATTGAAAAAAACCCAAAATTTTTTTATTTTTATTTACATATGTACCAAAATGTTAAAACGCACGCGAAACACACTACATGGAAACACAAAAAATAATATTACCAAAAACAAGCATTTTCAGTGTTTTTTTGTGGTTGTTACGTACATAAACGCCAAAATGCATGCAAAAGAACCTTTAAGGGGAGAAAAAAGTCATTACGAGAAACGTGTTTTAAGAATAATTTTAAGCTTATCAAGTACCAAAACATTAAAACGCATGAACAAACCTACCAAAAAAACATGCATTTTTTTTGTGTATTTCACAGTTAGGTACGAAAAAATTAAAATGTATGTAAATCACCTTATATGGGGAAAGGAAACAACATTGCAAGAAACGTGTTTGTTGAGTGATTATGGACATGTTAGGCACCAAAACGCTAGAAAACATATAATGTACCCTATATGGAAAACAATACATCATTACCAATTACTTCTCTTTTCGGTGTTTTTAAGCTACTTACGTAGCAAAAACTCCTTTATGGAGAAACAGTATAACTTTACCAAAAACGTGAATTTTCAGAGTTTTTGAGTTTGTTACGTACAAAAATGCATGGAAAGTACTCTATATGGGGAAAGAAAACACTAAAAGAAACGTGTATTATGAGAGATATTAAGCTTCTTAGGTACTAAAGCGTTAAAAGGCATAAATGGCTCTCTGTATGGCGAAACAAAACTTCTTTACCAAAGACGTATATATATATATATTTTTTTTTTCACATTGTTAGGTACCAAACACCAAAATGCATGCAAAGCCACCAATATGGGGGAAACGAAACGACATTAACAGAAATGTCTTTTGAGAGTTTTTCAGCGTCTTAGGCACCATAAACGTTAAAAAACATAGATATCATACTGTATAGAAGAATAAAACATTAAAAAAAATTAGTCTTTTGAATGTTTTTCAACCACTTATGTACCAAAACGCTAAAACGCATGCAAAACTCCTTTTATAGAGAAAAAGAAGAAAAAACAAAACCCAAAACAAGTATTTTGAATGTTTTTCACTTTGTTAGGTATCGTTACGCCGAAAAGCATTAAAAAAAAAACAACAACAACTTATATTGTGAAAGAAAAAGAGATTCCCAGAAACATTACTTTTGAGTGTCTATGACCGCGCTAGAAACCAAAATACTAAAAAGCTTGGAAAAACGCCCTATAAGTAAAACCAAAACAACTTTAACAAAAACGTATCTTTTTAGTGCTTTGAGCTACTTACCAAAACACCAAAACATATGTAAAACACCCTTCACGGGAAAAGAGTATATTTATATTAAAAACGTGTATTTGGAGTGTTTTTCAGATTGTTAAGTAGAAAAATGCCAAAAATGCGTGGAAAGTATTCTATATAGGGAAAGAAGATATTACGAGTATTTGAGATCAGGTACCAAAACGCTAAAATGAATATCATTCTATACTGAGAAACAAAAACACTACAAAATAGGTACATTTCTAATGTATTTCACATTGTTAGGTACTAAAACGCCAAAAAGCATAGAAAACATTCTATATGCAGAAAGAAAAGTAGATTTCCAGAAACGTGTCTTTCGAGTGTTTGAGAGCGTGCTAGGAAACGAAACGCTAAAAAGGATGGAAAGCCCCCTGTAGGGGGAAAACAAAAGAACCTTAACAAAAGGGTCTCTTTCCAGTGTTTTGAGCTACTTACGTAAGAAAATGCCAAAACACATGTATCTCTGTATGGATAACAAGCTAAATATCAAATGCAAGTATTTTGAATGTTTTTGAGAGTTACAAAAATGCCAAAATGCTTCAAACTACTTCACATGTGGAAACAAACAAAAAATAAAAAAAAAAAGGAATACGAGAAATATCTATTATGAGTGTTCTTTAACTTATTAGTTACCAAAACAATAAAATGCATTAATACCACTGTATATAGAGAAACAGAAAAAAACATTAACAAAACGTGTATTTTACGTGTATTTCACATTGTTAGTGTCGTGTGAGTGTATTTGAGCTACTTGCGTAGTAAAACGCTAAAACGCATACAAAACAACAGAATAACATTATAAAGAAAAGATGTCTTGAGTTTTTTAGAGTTTGTTAGGTAGACTAATGCTAAAACGCATGCAAAAATAGCACTCATTATTGAGAAACTGTAGAACTTTTAAGTGTATTTCACTTTGTACTACCAAAAAGCCAAACTGAATGCAAGACACTGTATATGGGGAAAAGAAAGAAGATTTCTAGAAACGTGTCTTTAGTATTTATGAGCGCGCTAGGTATTAAAATGCTAAAAAGCATGAAAAAAACACCATATGGAAAAAAAAAAAAAAAACATTAGTAAAAACTTCTACTTTCGGTGTTTTTGAGCTACTTCTGTGCCAAAACGCTAAAATGCCTGCAAAACACACTTATGGGAAAATATCATAACTTTACCAAAAACGTGTAGTTTGAGTGTTTTCAGCTTCTTAGAAAGTTCCTTACAGGGGGGAACGAAAGAACATTACGTGAAAGGTTTATTATAGGTGCTTTTGAGCTTCTTATGTACCGAAACGTTAACTCGCATGAATTTCACCCGCTGCGAGACGTGTATTTTTTTTTTTTCCTATATTGCTTAGATATACCTATTTGCTTTTGGTCTCCTATGAAAATCAATTGTTTTCTCTCTCTGAGCACAACTTTATATATGGAGAAAAAGAACAACATTACCAAATACGTGTATTCTTAATTATTTTTACATCGTTAGGTACCAAAACGCCAAAATGTACGCACTCTCCTAAATAGGAAAACAAAACATAAAAAAAATAAATAAATAATAAATAAAATCTTTTAAATGTATTTGTGCATGTTAGAACGCTAAAAAAAACATGGAGAGCAATATTGTATAGAAAAACAGAACAACAATACCAAGAAAGTGTCCTTTGAGGTTTTTTGAGCTACCTACGTACTAAATCGCAAAAATTTATGAAAAACACCCTTTATGGAGAAGCAGAGTCATGTTACCAAAAAACAAGTATTTTGAGAGTTTTTGAGCTTGTTATGTACAAAAAAGCCAAAATGCATGATAAATAACCTATATGGGGAAACGAAAGGATATTACGATAAATGTGTAGTATTAGTGTTTTTGAGTTTCTTAAGTACCAAAACAATAAAACGCATGAACAACTCTTTATATGGAGAAACAGAGTATCTTAACCAAAAATATTTATTTTGAGTGTATTTCATATTGTTAAGTAAGAACAGTTTATCGAAACGACATTTCAATAAACGTGTCTGTTGAGTGTTTATGAAAGTGTTAGGCACCAAAACGCTGAAAAGAATTTGAAGTAACCTATATGGGAAAACCAAACAGCATTATCAAAAACGTCTTTTTTCAGTGTTGTAAGCAATTTACATACCAAATCGCTAAAAAGCAGTCGAAACACTCTTTTTTTTTTTACCTTGTTACGGAGAAAAATACTATAATGCATGGAAAGTATTCGGAAACGAAAAGTCACTAAAAGAAAGATATAGTATGAGTGTTTTTGAGATACTTAAGTACCAAAACGATAAAACACACAATAATAAGAAACTATACGGAGAAGCAATACAACATTACTAAAAAACAACTAATTCGATTTTTTTTTTTTAGATTGTTACTTACAAAAGCGCCAAAATGCATCCAAAGAACCTTATATGGAGACCTGAAAAGACATTACTAGAAACGTGTACCTATTATGAATGTTGTTGAGGTACGAAAAAGCTAAAAACGCATTAATAAAACTTTTTTTATAGAGAAAAAGAACATTACCAAAAAGCGTGTATTTTGAATGTATTTAACCTTGTAAGGTGCCATAACGCAAAATTGGATGGAAAGATCCCTATATGGAAAAAAAAGGATATATATATATATATATATATATATATATATATATATATATATATATATATATATATATATATATATATATATATATATATATATATATATATATATATATATATATATATATATATATATAAACGCATCTATTGTGTTGTTATAAGCGTGTTAGACACCAAAATCCTAAAAAGTAAGGAAAGCACCCTATATGAATAAAGGAAACATTAAAAAAGACCCATGCAAAAATAGACTATATGCAGGAATAGAATATCACTAAAACAGTGTATTTTGAGTGTTTTTTTCACATTGTTTGTTACTAAAACGCCAAATGCATGCAAAGCACTCTATATGGGAAAGGAAATGACATTATCAGTGTCAAAAGTGTCTTTAGAGTGTTTTTGAGTGTGTTAGGCAACAAAATGAAACAAAAAAAAAAAAAAAACATGAAAAGCACGTGAATATAAAACAACATAAATAAAAACATTTATTCTGAGTGTTTATAAGCCTCTTTCACACAAAAACGGTGAAACGCATACAAAACAATCTTTACGAAGAAACAGAATAATATTACCAAAACCTGATTTTTTATTGTTTTTGAGCTTCTTACGTACAAAAACGCCAAAGCGTATGTAAATTACTCACTATTGGGAAACGAAAGGATATCACCAAAAACGTGTATAATGAGAATTCCTGAGCTTCTTAGGTACCAGAACAATAAAACACGTAAAAAAACACTTGATATAGAGAAACCTAACAACATTACCAAAAACGTGAGTCTTTTAGTGTTTTCGCCTTATGTTCATAACACAAAAATGCATGCAAAGCATGTGATTTGAAAAAAAAAAAAGTTACCAAAAACGAGTATTGTTTGAGCTCGTTTGATACTAAAACTCCTAAATGCATGCAAACCTCTCTATATGGGAAAACAAAGGGATTTTTCTGAAAGACGTGTGTAATAAGTGTTTTTGAGCTGCTTAGCTAACGAAACGGAAAATTGTGTGAATAGCAGTCTATATGGAGAAACATAAGAACATTACCCAAAACGTGTATTTTCAGTATTTTCACATTGTTACGTACAAAAATGCAAAAATGTAAGAAAATCACTCCATAGGGGGAAACGCAATATTACTAGAAATGTGTGTTTTAAATGCTTTTGATCGTGTTAGGTACCAAAATGCTAAAAATCATGTGAAATAAAATGATACTTCCAGAAACGGGTAATTTACTTTTTGAGCCTCTTAGGTATCAAAACTCAAAAAACCCATGAATAGCACTCTATATGTAAACAACAATACCAAAAAACTCGTGTTTTTGGTGTTTTTGAGCTTCTTAAGTATGAAACCGATAAAACGCAGGCAAAACACACATTATGGAAAAACTGAATAAAATTAGCAAAAATATATATTTTGAGTAATTTTGAGCTTGTTAGAAATAAAAACGGCAAACTGCATGCAAAATACCCTATATGGTGAAACAAAACTTAATTACCAGAAACGTGAACTTATGTAACAAAAACGCTAAAACGCGTAAATAGCACACAGAACATTATCAAAAACGTGTGTATCGAGTGATTTTGTCATTGTAAGGCACCAAAAACCCAAAATGCATAAAAAAGAAGTTCTTTCTATAGGGAAACAGAATGACATTACCAGAAACATGCCTTTTCACTGATTTCATCGTTTTGGGCACCAAAACGCTATAAAGCATGGATATCACCCTATATGGATTTACAAAGCAACATTAGCAAAAAACATGTATTTAGTGTCTTAAGTTTCTTTATTATCAAAACGTTAAAACGCTTTTAAAACACCTTTTATAAACAAAGAGAAAGAAAACGACATTACTAAAAATGTGTATTTTGAGACTTTTTCACATATCTGGCTACCGAAACACCAAAATCTCTCTATATGAGGAAACGGAATGCCATTACCAGAAACGTGTCTTTTGTTGTTTGAGCGTTTTAGGCACCAAAAGCCTAAAATGCATAGAAAGCACCATATATTGGAATACAATACATTAACAAAAATATTTTTTTTTTTGTGTTTTTTAGTATCTTACGTACCAAAACCATAGAACGCAAACAAAACACCCATTTTAGAGACACAAAATAACATAGAGTAACGTGTACTATGAGTATTTTTGAGCTTGTTAGGAACAAAAGCAGCAAAATGCAGGCAAAGTACCCTATATAATGGAACAAAACCATATTACCAAAAGTCTATATTATCTCCTTAGTTAACAAAACGCTAAAACGCGTGAAGAGCGCTCAAACAATGTATCAGTACCAAAAACATTTGTTTTGAGTGCTATTCACATTGCTACATAGAAAAACGCCAAAATGCATGCAAATTATGGTATAACGAAAAGATATTACAAAAAACGTTTATTGTAAGTGTTTTTCAGCTTTTGAGTTATTCACATTGCTATGTAGGAATACGCCAAAATGCAAGCAAAGTATGGAATAACGAAAAAGCATTACAAAAAACGTTTATTGTAAGTGTTTTTTCAGCTTTGTAGTAACAAAACTCAAAACACGCTTTAATAGCACTCTGTATAGAGAAACGGAAATTACCATAAACGTGTATATTCTGCTTTTTTCTTTAATTGTTAGGTACCAAACTGACGAAATGCATGTAAAGCAGCATATATTGGGAAAATAGAAGATATTTAAAAAAAAAGAAAAAAAGAAACGTATTTTGAGTGTTTCTTTGCAAGAAATGTCTTTATCATTGTTCTTGAGTTACACACGTACCAAAAGGCTAAAACGCACAAAAAAGAGCTCTTTATGGAGAAACAAAATACAATTACGAAATTTTTTTTTTTTTTGAGCTTGTTACGTAAAAAACACCCAAATGCATGCTAAGTACTCCATATCGGGATATAAAAGACATTAGGAGAAACGCGTATTATGAAAATTTCTGAGCTTCTAAGGTACCATAACGCTTAAACGCATAAATAGCATTAAATATCGAGAAACAGAACAACATTACGAAAAACGTGTATATTTTGAGTGTTTTTTTTTATATATATTTTAGGTACCAATATTCCAAAACGCATAAAAAAACTTTTTATTAAGGGGGAAAGCTTTTTTTTTTGGAGTATTAGGCACCAAAACGCTAAAAAAAACATGGAAATCATCGTATATAGGAATGAAAGAAAAAAAAATATAATAATAACATGAAAACCGTGCATTTTGAGTGTTATTGATTTTCTTACGTACCAAAACGCTAAAAACTCATAAAAACACATTTTATGGATAAAGAAAAAGAAAACATTATCAAAACAAGTATTTTCACTGCTACTGAGCTTGTTACGTATAAAAACGCCGAAAATGCATACAAAGTACATTATATATGGAAAGAAAAGTACATTAAGAGGGAGGTGTATTATGAGAGGTTTTGAGCTTCTGAGGTACCAAAACACTAAAACGCATGCAAAACTCCCTTTAAGAAGAATAAGAATGATATTAAGAAATAAATGTATTATGCGTGTTTTCTAGCTTGTAATTTACAAAAACGCAAAAATGAATGCAAAATAGCTTATATGGAGAAACGTAAGCACATAACGAGATAAGTGTATTATTATTGTTTTCGAACTTCTTAGACACTAAAATGCAAAAACACGTTAACAGCATTCTGTGTGGAGAAATTATAGATCATTACCAAAAATGTGCATTTTGACAGTCTTTAACATTGTTAGATATGAAAACGCCAAAATGCATGTGGAAACGAGATGGCATTATAAGAAATGTATATTTTTATTTTCATTTATTTATTTATTTGTTTATTTATTTATTTATTTATTTTTTGCATACTAGACAGCGAACGCTGAAAAGCATAAAACGCATCGTATATGAGAATAAAAACAATATCAACAAAACGTTTGTTTTGAGTGTTTTTTTTTTTAGCTTACGTACCACAACATAACCAAAAAACAAATATTTTGAGTGTTATTGAACTTGTTACATACAGAAAAACCAAAATGCATGTAAACTACCCTATATAGGGAGCCGAAAGGACATTATGAAATTTTTTTTTGAGAATCTTTAAGTACTAAAACGCAAAAAAGGCATGAATATTGCTGTTTATTGACAAAGAGAACATTACAAAAAACATGTATTTTAAGTGTATTTCACATTGTTAGGTAACGAAAAGACAAAATGCATGGAAAGCATTACATGAACATAAGAACATAAGAAATAAGGGAAGCTGCAAGAAGCGACCAGGCTTACACGTGGCAGTCCCTGTATGAAACACTCCTACCTATTTCCATCTGTTATCCCCATCCATAAACTTGTCTAATCTTCTCTTAAAGCTCTCTAGTGTCCTAGCACTAACTACATGATTACTGAGTCCGTTCCACTCATCTACCACTCTATTTGAGAACCAATTTTTTCCTATCTCCTTCCTAAAACTAAATTTTTCAAGCTTGAACCCGTTATTTCTTGTTCTACCCTGGTTGCTGATCCTAAGAATTTTGCTTACATCTCCCTTGTTATAACCCTTATACCACATAAAGACTTCTATCAGATCCCCTCTTAACCTACGTCTCTCTAGAGAATGTAAATTTAACCGCTTCAACCTCGCTTCGTAAGGAATACTCCTCATCCCTTGTATCCTTTTAGTCATTCTCCTCTGTACTGATTCTAATAGACCTATATCTTTCCTGTAATGTGGGGACCAGAACTGCACAGCATAGTCTAGATGAGGTCTGACCAGCGCCACGTATAACTTTAATATTACTTCCGGCCTTCTACTTTTAACACTCCTAAAAATGAATCCTAGTACCCTATTTGCCTTGTTTCTGGCTTCTATGCATTGTTTCCCTAGACGGAGTTCAGAGCTAACTATAACTCCTAAATCTTTCTCGTACCCTGTACCTACCAGAGTTTGGGTGTTTAATGTGTACCTATTGTGTGGGTTTCCTTTACCTACGCTAAGCACTTTGCATTTATTGATATTAAATTGCATTTGCCATCTATCCGTCCATTCATTCATTCTATCTAAGTCTGTCTGCAAGGCGATGGCATCCGCTTCTGACCTAATTAATCTACCTATCTTTGTGTCATCCGCAAATTTACTAACATCGCTACTAATTCCACTATCCAAGTCATTGATATATATTAGAAATAATAATGGCCCTAATACTGATCCCTGTGGCACCCCACTAATGACATGACCCCACTCGGATTTCGAGCCGTTTATTAGCACTCTCTGTCGCCTGTTACCAAGCCATGACCCTATCCAACCTAACACCTTCCCATCTATCCCGTGCACCCTAACCTTTCTCAGGAGCCTTTGATGGGGCACCTTGTCGAATGCTTTACTAAAGTCCAGATATAAGATATCATAACTATCACCATTATCTACTGCCTCGTACACCTTACTGTAAAAACTTAACAAGTTTGTCAGGCAAGACTTCCCCTTCGTGAAACCATGCTGTGACTGATTTATCAAGTTATGTTTGTCTAAATGTTCCCTAATGTTCCTGGCTATTATTGACTATTATTACCTACAACTGAAGTTAAGCTGACAGGTCTATAATTAGACGCTAAAGTTTTATCCCCTTTCTTAAAGATGGGTACTACATTAGCCTGCCTCCACATGTCTGGTACCTCACCCGACTCCAGTGATTTCCTAAAGACAGAAACTAACGGCTCACTAATAATCTTTTTACATTCCTTCAGTACTCTGGGATATATTTCATCAGGTCCTGGTGACTTGAATTTTTTTAGCCTATCTATCTCCTGCTCCACTATCTCCCTAGTTATGGAAATATCCGTCAGCTTCTCATACTCATCTGCTCTAAACACCTGTTCACTATCTGGCATATCCTGCATGTTTTCCTGAGTGAAAACAGTTAAAAAATAATCATTCAGAAGTTTACTAATCTCCTCCCCAGAACTAACCAGCTCCCCATCTGCTGCCTTTAATGGACCTACAGTATCCTTATTTTTCGTCCTGTATACCTGATAAAATCCCTTGGGGTCCGTCTTCGCCTGGCTGGCTACCTTTAATTCATAATTGTCCTTAGCTTTCCTCGTTAACTTCCTGACTGTTCTAACTAATTCATTATACTGTGTCCTTAAAACTTCCTCACCTGCCCTTAATCTCTTATATATACTTCTCTTACGCCCTATATAATGCTTTAACCTAGCAGTCATCCATTTAGGGTCATTTTTTTGTGATCTTATTGTTTTATATGGGATATTTGCTAATTGACCTGTATGAACTTTATCTACGAAATATTTATACAATTCATCTACATTTACTTCACCTAAACCCCTCATCTCGTTCCCTACCATCCTCTCCCCTCCCTCATCAACTCGCCTCGACCTTACCTCTCTCATTTCAGCATGACCTGACATTCCAACATACTCACACCTATCTCCCCCCTTCCTCTTTCCTCCTTCCTTCTGGAGCCTCACCTCACCTCCCTCATCCTGCCTTATCTCTCTGAACTCCGTCCCTGACCTGACCTCACCCTGCATCCTTTGCCAGTCCACTCCTTGGAGGTACCTTTTTAATTCTTCAAAATCTGCTCTCCTAAAGTCAGGTATTTTACTAGTGTTTTTATTTCTAACAGTTTCTTCCCATTCTAGATTGTACCTAATTTCCCTATGGTCACTGTTACCTAGCTGTCCTCCAACCTCTACCTGCGTGACTGCTTCCTCCCTGTTAGTAAGAATTAAATCTAGAATATTATTCCCCCTTGTGGGTTCTACGACTACCTGTTTTAAAAAATTATCCTGAATTACCTTAAGGAATTCCTCTGCTTCCTTGTTACCCACAATCAGACTCCAGTCGATATTCCTAAAATTAAAATCTCCTACCACACATACCTGACTGTACCTGCCTGCTCTATTTAATTCCTGCCACAGTGAGGTGTTAATTTCCTCTGTACTGGTCGGTGGTCTGTAAACTACCCCTAGTACTACTGACTGCGATCCTTCCTTAATATCTACCCATATCGACTCTGCTTTGTTATCTGTTTTAATTCTATTGTTCATACAGCACTGTAATGTGTCCCTAACGTATAACGCGACACCTCCTCCTCTCTTGTTTTCTCTATCTTTATAGAACATTGTATACCCATCTATAGGAGAGAGAGAGAAAAAAATTTCCGGAATCATATTTTTTTTAAGTGACTCTGAGCCTGTTAGGTAAGACAATGCTAAAAAGCATGGAAAGCACCGTATATGAGAAAAGAAAACATTACAATAAACGTGTTTTTTTATTATTTTTGAACTACTTACGTACAAAAATGCTAAAATGGAAAACATGCGATGGATTTATAGTGTTAAGTACTCTATGTAGTAAAACAAAAAGACATTACGAGAACCAAAATGCGAAAACGCGTTAATACCACTGTATATAGAGTAACAGAACAACATTACAAAAAAGAAGTATTCTAAAAAAAAATTGAGCATGCAAAAATGCATGGAAAGTATCCTATATTGGAAACAAAAAGACATTGGAAGAAACGTATATTGTGAGTGTTCTTGAGCTTCTTACACACTAATACACTAAAACATATGAATAGCACTCTATACGGAAAAAAAAAAAAAAATTTTTTAAATGTTTGTTGTTTTTTTTTCACACCTTTAGTAGCCATAACGCCAATCAGCATGCAAAGCATGATAGGCATGAAAATGCAAACAAATCATGGGAAGCATTCTATATGGGAAAAGAAAAGATTACCAAAAACGTGTCTTTTTGAGTGTTCTTTAGCTACTTGCATACCAAAAACACAAAAACGCCTGCAAAACGCTCTTTATACAGAAAAGGAATGACACTGCAAAAAAACAAGTATTTTGAATATCTTTTATCTTTTTACTTAAAGAAAACGCCAAAATACATAGAACATACACAATATGAAGAAAAGTCATAACGAGAAACGTATATTATGAGTGTTCTTGAGTTTCTTAGGTGCCAAAACGCTTTAACGCATGAATAACACACCACATGGAGAAACAGAACAACATAACGAAAAATGTGTGTTTTTAGTAGTTTTCACATAGTTAGATACCAAAGTGCAAAATGCTGGTAAGGCCTTCTATATGGGGAAACAAAACGACATTACCAGAAACGTTTTTCTTCATTGTTTTTGAGAGCGTGAGACACAAAAAAAAGAAAAAAAAAGTAAATAAAAAATGAAATTTAGCTTGTATAGGAAAACAAAACATTACAAAAAAGACAACTTCTTACGTATCAAAACGATAAAACGCATGCAAAACACTTTATGCAAAAAAAAAAAAAAGTAAAGAAACAGTGCCAAAAACAAGAATTTTGAGTGTTTTGATTTTTTTACGTAGAAAAATACCAATATGCATGCAATGAAATGACATGACGAGAAACGTGAATTATATGTATTTTTAAACTTTTTAGGTATGAAAACGAAAAATGATTAGCACTTTATGTCGAAAAACCGAGCAACATTACAAAAATGTGTATTTTGAGAGTATTTCACATTCTGACGTACCAAACGGAAAAATGCTTCCAAAGCACACTATATGTAGAAAGGAAAGGAAATTTCCAGAAACATGTATTTTCAGTGTTTAAGAGCATGCTAAGCACCAAAACATTAAAAAACATGGAAATCGACCTATATGGGAAAATAAAAAACATTAAGGAAAACGTTTCTTTGAATGTTTTTGAACAGCAATAGTACCAAAACAATAAAACGCTTGCAAAATACCCTTTATGGAAAAAAATAAGATAACATTATAAAAAAAAAGTTTGAGTGTATTTCAGTTTGTTACGTACAAAAACGCAAAAAATGTATGGAAAATATCTCATATGGGAAAAAAAAAAGAACATTACGAGGAACGTGTATTATGTGAGAATTTTTTGCTTAGGTACCAAACAAAACATTACCAAAAACGTGAATTTTGAATGTATTTCACTTTGTTAGGTACCAAAACGCCATGAAAAGCACCCCATAATGGGAAAGGAAAATAGATTTTCAGAAAAGGAGTATTTTGAGTGCTTAAGAACGTGTGTTTTGAATATGTTTCACATTGTTAGTTGCAATAACGCCAAAATACATTTAAAGCACCCTACACTGAAAATAAATATTTCTAGTAACATGTCTTTTGAGTGTTTATGAGCGTGTTAGGCACCAAAACGCTAAAAAGCATGCAAAACACCCTATATGGGAAAAGAAAAAAAGGGTCTTTTGAGTGTTTTTAAGCAACTTACCTACCAAAACACTAAAACGCATGTAAAACATCTTTCATGGAGAAACACAA
This sequence comes from Scylla paramamosain, assembly GCF_035594125.1. Classification (NCBI taxonomy): domain Eukaryota; kingdom Metazoa; phylum Arthropoda; class Malacostraca; order Decapoda; family Portunidae; genus Scylla; species Scylla paramamosain. The sequence goes on from NC_087188.1 coordinate 2,896,758, forward strand.
TAGCATTAAAAAAAAAAAAGCATTATGAGTTTACTGAAGTATATATATATATATATATATATATATATATATATATATATATATATATATATATATATATATATATATATATATATATATATATATATATATATATATATATATATATATATAAGAATGCACAAAAAATACTATATATGGGAAAACGAAAAGACTTTATGAGAAACATATGATAATAGTGTTTTTGAGCTTCTCAGTTACCAAAACGATAAGATGCATAAATAGCACTCTATATAGAGAAACTGCATAACATTACTGAAAATGTGCATTTTAAATGTATATCACTTTGCTAGGTAACAAAACGAAAAAAATGCAAGCAAAGCATCCAATATTAGGTAAAGAAAAGAGATATACACAAAAGTATTTTTGAGTGTTTATGATAACAATTATTGTAAAAAAAACTCTAAATGAGGAAAAAAAAATATTTTGAGCTTGTTACGTAGTGAAAAGTTACAATGCATGAAAAGCACACTATATGGTGAAATGAAAAGACATTACAAGAGAAAATTTTTATGAGTGTTTTTCAAATTCAAATGTTTAAAGGCATGAATAGCACTCTATATGGAGGAGGAAGGAAATTACCACAAACGTGTATTATGAATGTTTTTCATATTTTAGGTACCAAAACGCCAAAATTTATGCAAGGAAAAGAAATGACATCACCAGAAAAAGTTTCCTGTCAATATTTACTCTTTTTCAGCGCGTTAGGCACCAAAACTCTAAAAAAAATAAAAGCATGTAATTCACTAAATAAAATTATACAAAACCACATTACGAAAAACGAGTCTTTTGAGTGTTTTTAAACTTTTGCGTACAAAAAACGCTTAAAGGCATGCAAAACACACTGCATGGAAAAAAAACATAATAACAATCCCAAAAAAGAGTATTTTGAGTGTTTTTTTGTTTGTTACGTAGAAAAACGCCAAAATCCACACAAAGTCCTTTATATGGAAAACTAAAAGATATTACAAGAAACGTATATTATGAGAGTTTTTCACCTAGTTAAGAAGCAAAAACATAAAACTCATGAATAGTACTCTACATAGAGAAACATATGAATATTATCCAAAACGTGTATTTTGAGTCTTTTTTTTTTTAATATTAATAGGTATCAAAACACCGAAAAGCTTGCAAAGCCCCATATATGGGGAAATGAAATGACATTACAAGATAGGTGTCTTTTAGTGTTTTTGAACGTAGTAGGCACCAAAACGCAAAAAAATCATGAGAATTAACCTACATGTGAATAAAAGACATCACGAAAAACGAGTTTTTTGAGTGTTTTGAGCTTATTACGCAAAAAATGCACTAAAACGCATGTAAAACACCCTTTATGGAGAAAGAGAATAACATTACAAAAAAAAAAAGTTTTAAGTGTTTTTGATCTGGTTACGTAGAAAAACGCAAAAATACGGGCAAATTACCCTTATATGGAATCGAAAAGACGAAAAACGTGTATTATTAATGTTTTGAGTTTCTTCGGTACCAAAACGCTAAAAGGCATGAATAGCAGTCTACATGGAGAAACCGGACAACATTACCAAAAAAGTGAATTTGGAGTGTATTTTTTATTGTTAGGTACAAAAGCGCCAACATACATGCAAAGCACCCTATATGTAGAAGTGAACGATATATATATATATATATATATATATATATATATATATATATATATATATATATATATATATATATATATATATATATATATATATATATATATATATATATATATATATATATATATATATATATATATATATATATATATATATATATATATATATATATATATATATATATATATATATATATATATATATATATATATATATATATATATATATATATATATATATATATATATATATATATATATATATATATATATATATATATATATATATACATACTCGTATATACATATACCTTGAGAGAGTCATACTTAATTCTGCCGCCGTTCACCGGCGCTTGTTTACCAAGCAGCCGGCACCGGCGGCAAGAATTACCCCTTTGGAGGGGACGATAGGGTAGCGGGCTAAAGCCAGCACTACTCACGCCTACCGTCTTCAACGGCACAGGCGATGCGAAACCTACCTGCCGAGGTCGCCCCCGACAGGATTCCGGTTCTGAGGACGCCACCCTCAGCCAGACGGTTGGCTACCTGAGCTACTAGGCCCACCGCAGCATGACAAACCGTTCGCAGACTACGAGCTCTGCTAGGACGCTCTGGGTCCGAGAGGACGTGCACGGAGGCTCTATGCCCGCCCCTCAGACCCGAGGGGGACTGGGACCGCATCCGCCCCGTGTACCCCATTTCAAAGCCATGAACCCGCTGGCCCTTGGGGGCAGGAAGAGCGCTACCCCCCAAACCAGCGGGCCGTCATCCCGGAAACGCCAGAGTGACTACCGCTGTCGAGGGTTAGTGGGTTTAGCCCACCGACTCGGCAAATCACCCTGACGGCCCACCACCCAACGAGGTAGAGAACTCGAAGGAGCAGAAAGGACTCCGGACCAGTGAAGCTGTTCTGGGCTCCGAAGCCTGGCGGAGCCCCATTACTCTATGAACATTTATTGAGAAGGGAGGATGGAATATTTGTCCAACTCCCCGCCCCACATTCATCTCGCGGGGTAAGCACTTTAGCCGTAGGCCCAATCCCTCGGGCTTGTGCCTACGTTTCCAGCGGGCGCCACTAGGAGGCAGGCTTCCCCTGTAACTAAGTCTCAAAGAGGTTTTTCACGTCACTCGGGGAGTCACGGCATGACACCATCCCGGGACCTCAGAGAGTCATAGTTATATATATATATATATATATATATATATATATATATATATATATATATATATATATATATATATATATATATATATATATATATATATATATATATATTCCAAAATGCATTGAAAGCACCCTATACGGGGAGAGGAAACATTAACAGAAACGCGTTTTTGAGTTATTTTGTTCGTGTTAGTCACCTTGTCGCTTGTAAGCATGGAATTCACCTTATATGGGAATACAGAACAATATTACCAAAAACGTGTCTTTTGAGTTTTTTTTTTTTTTTTTTTTACTTTTTACGTACCAAACGATAAAACGCATGCAAAACACCCTTTAAGAAAATGAAAAAGCTCAATAACATTACCAAAACTAGCATTTTCATTTTTTTTTTTTTTTTTTTTGCTGAAAAACGCCAAAATGAAAGCAAAGTACCGTATATGGGGACATTATCAAAGACGTGTATTATGAATATTTTTGAGCTTATTAGGCACCAAAACGCTAAAATGCATTAATAGTTATATGAACAAACAGAGCAACATTAACAAAAACGTGTATTTTGAGTGTAAATGCCAAAATGCATGGAAAGCACCCTATATGGGGAAATGAAACGGGAATTCAAGAAAAGTGTCATTTGACTGTTTATGAGCATGTTAGACACTAAAACGCTAAAAAGCATAGAAATCACATTGGATCAAAAGATAACATTACGAAAAACGAGTTTTTTGATTGCTTTTTTTTTTTTTTTTTACTTTTTACGTAAAAAGTTTACGTCAAAAAATAATAAAAAAAATATATTATGGGTGTTTTTGACCTGAGGTAACTAAACGCAGAAACGCGTGAATAGTAGAAACATGTAGTAGAATATGTAGAAACTAAACAACAATACAAAAACTTGTGTTTTTGGTATTTTTTACATTATTAGTTACCAAAACGCCATCATAATTAATGCAAAGCGCTTTTTATAGACAATGGAATCGACATTACTTGAAACGTGCTTTTACATTGTTTTACTGCGTTTTAGGCATCAGAACGCTAAAATGATGGAAAACACTCTATACTGAAATACAAAACAACATTACCATAAACGCGTCCTTTAAGTGTTTTTTGAGCATATGACGTACAAAAAACGATAAAATGCATGTAAAGTATCCTATATGGAAAACGAAATATAACAAGGAACATGCATTTCACGTGTTTTTTTTAATATCTTAGGTAACAAAACGCTAAAACACGCGAAAAAGCACTTTATATGAAGAAACAGAACAATCTTGCAAAAAATGTCTGTTTCAAGTGTTTTTTTTTTTATTGCTATGTACCAAAACCCCAAAATGAATGTAAAACACTGTATGGGGAAATGAAAGATGACGAGAAATGTGTATTGTGAGTGTTTTTTTTAACTTCTTAAGTACCAAAAATCTAAAATGCGTCAATCCCACTTTATAAGGAGGAACAGAAAAAAAAACAAAAAGAAAAAAAAATAATATTCTTACGTATCAAAGCAATGAAATGCATGAAAAGCACTCTATATGGGGTAACAAAACGATATTTCTTGAAACATATCTTCTTACTCTTTTTGATCCTGTTAGGTACCAAAATGCTAAAATGCACGGAAAGCAATATTGGACTACAAAACTATAGAACGAAAAGCGTGTGTTTTGAGTGTTTTTCAGTTTCTTTCATAACAAAACACTAAAATGTTCTTTCTGCAGAAGCAGATTAACATTACCAATAGTATGCATTTCGAGTGTTTTTAAGCTTGGGTAGAGAAACAGGAAAATGTATGAAAAGTACCTTAATTGGTGAAAAAAAAACAATATTACCGGAAACTTGGATTATGAGTTTTTGACATTCTCAGGTAAAACAATGCTAAAATGCGTGAATGGCACTCCATATGTAGAAACTGATCAACATTACCAAAAACGTATTTTGAGTATTTTTTACAACGATAGGTACCAAACCGCCAAAATGTATACAACGCATATCATATGAGGAAACGAAAGAACATAACCAGAAAGGTGTCTTTTCAGGTGTTTTTAGTGTTTTAGGCACCAAACCGCCAAAATTCATAGAATGTACCCGTATTGGGATATAAAACAGCAATACGAAAAATATCTTTTGAGTGTTTCGTGTTATATTTTTTTTTAAGGTTCTTATGCATGAAAACGCTTAAAAAAAAAACAAAAACATGCGATTTTTTTTATTGAGAAACAAAATAACATTTTTAGCATGTTAGGTAAAAAGAAAATTAATTGAAAGTAAAAAAAAAATATTTAAATTCATTTAAAAAATGAAACGATATTACAAGAAACGTGTATTATCAGTGTTCCTTAGTTTCTTAAGTACCAAAACACTTAAAAGCGTGAATACCACTTTTTTTTATGAAGAAAAAGAACAGCATTACCAAAAACGTCTGTTTTGATATCTTTTTCCATTGTTAGGTACCAAAAGGCCAAAATGCATGCAAAGTACCCTATATTGGGAAAGGAATGGACATGACGAGAATTGTGTATTATGAGTGGTTTTCAGATTCTTAGGTAACAACTCTAAAACGCGTGAATAGCACTCTATGTGGAGAAACAGAACATTACTAAAAACGTTTACTTAAAGTGCTTTTCACTTTGTTAGGTTCCAAAACGTCAAAATGCATGCAAAAAACTCTATTTGGTGAAACGAAATATGACAAGAGACATGTCGTTTGTGTGTTTTTAGCGTGTTAGGCAGCAAAACGTAAAAAAAAAAAAAGCATAAAAACGATCCTATATGGGAATACAAAACTGCTATATAGAATGAACTCTATATAGCACAAAACGCTAAAACGCATAAATAACACTCTATATATGAAAACAGAATAAGATTACCAAAAGCGTGGATTTTCAGAGTATTTCACAGTGTTACGTATCAAAATTGCAAAATGCAGGCAAAGCACCCTCTACACGAAAAAGAAACGACATTTCCAGAAACGTGTCTTTTGAGTGTGCATGAGCGTGTTAAGTACCATAACGCTAAAGAGCAGGTAAAGCAACTTTTATGGGAAAACAAAACATTATCAAAAACGTGTATTTTGAGAGTTTTGAGGCTCTTAACTAACGAAACACTAAAACGGACGAGAATACACAGTTCATACAGAATCACATTAACTTTACCGAAAATGTTTGAGTGTTTTTTGAGCTTGTTACATACAAAAACGGAAAAATACATGGATATGAAAAAACATTGCGAGAAACATATATAATAAGTGTTTTATAGCTTTTTAGGTCTTAGGTATCAAAAAGCTAAAACGCATGAAGAGCATTTTATAACATTGTTTTTATAACCAAAACGTGAAAATCCATGAAAAGCACACTATATCGGGAAAGTAAACGAGATTTCAAGAAACGTTTCTTTTTTGGTGTTTCTAAGTGTGCTAGGCACCAAAACGATCGAAAGCATAAAAAAAAGCATCTCTGTGGGAAAACTAATCATTACCAAAAACTCCTCTTTTCACTATATTAAATCTATTTACGTACCAAAATACTAAAACATATGCAATGGAAAACCAGAACAACATTATAAAAAATATGTATTTTGAATGTATTTCACATTGTTAGGTATCAAAATGCCAAAATCCATGGAAAATAAATAATATTTATAGATTTATGTCTTTTTTCTGAGTATGATATGCTCCAAAGCGCTAAAAAAGCATGGAAAGCCCTGTATATCGGAAAACAAAACAACATTATAAAAAACGTTGTCTTTTTAGTGTTTTTGAGCGTGTTAGACACCCAAACGCTTAAAAGAATGGAAATAACCCTATAAGGGTATACAAAAAAAACATTACGAAATAAGTGCCTTTTGAGTCTCCTTTGAACTTCTTACGTACCATAACGCTAAAACGCATGGAAAACACCATTTATGGAGAAAAAGAATAACCCTAGCAAAAAACACGTTTTTTGAGATTTCATTGATTTTCTTGATACAAAATCGCCAAAAAAAAATCCATTCTAAGTACCCTATTTGGGAAAAAGAGAGGACATTACAAGAGACGTGTATTATGAGCTTGAACGCATTAATAGCATTCTTTAAGGAGAAACAGAACAACATTATGAAAAGCGTGTATTTTGAGTTTTTTTTTTCCACATTCTTAGGTACAAAACGCCAAAATGAAGGAAATTACCATCTACGAAAAAAAAAAGTTGACATTCCCAAAAACACGTCTTTAAAGTGTTTAGGCACCAAAACACTAAACAGCATACAAAGCATTTTATGGTAAAACAAAACAATATCACCAAAAACATCTTATTTCAGTGTTTTTCAGCTACTTACCTACCAAATCACCAAAGCTCATGGTAAAAGAGTTTAATTTCACCAAAAACGTGTGTTTTGAGTGTTTTGAGCTTGTTACGTAGAAAAACAACCAAATGTATGTAAAGTATTCTATATAAGGAAAAGAAAAGACATTACGAGAGACGTATATTATAAGAGTTTTTGAGCTACTTAAGTACCATCTTGCTAAAACGCACGAATAGCACTCTAAATGAAGAAAAAAAAACATTACCAAAATAGTGTATTTTGAATGGTTTCATTTTATTAGGTATCAAAACGCCAAAATGTATGCAGAGCTATCTATATGGTCAAATGAAACGAAATTACCAGAAATGTGTCTTTTGATTGTTTTTTTTTACATGTTAGGCACCAAAACTCTAAAAAGCCTGAAAATCACCCGATATGATAGCAGAAAAAAAAAATAAAAAAAAAAAAAAATATATATATATATATATATATATATATATATATATATATATATATATATATATATATATATATATATATATATATATATATATATATATATATATATATATATATATATATATATATATATATATATATACCTATTTTTGGTAATGTTATTCTGTTTCTTTTATAAATAGTGTAATCCATGGATTTTCCTTTTTTCGTATGCAAAAAGTTCAAAAATACTCAACAGAGGCGTTTTTCTTTATATATATATATATATATATATATATATATATATATATATATATATATATATATATATATATATATATATATATATATATATATATATATATATATATAAAGAAAAACGCCTCTGTTGAGTATTTTTGAACTTTTTGCATACGAAAAAAGGAAAATCCATGGATTACACTATTTATAAAAGAAACAGAATAACATTACCAAAAATAGATATTTTTTTGAGTGCTTTTGAGCTTCTTATGTAGAAGATCGAGAAAATGCATACTAAGTACGCTTAATGGGGAGTCGAAAAGACATTACGAGAAACATTTATAATAATTGTTTTTAAGCTTCTTAGATACCAAAACGCGAAAACGAATTTATAGCACTCTATATGGAAAAAACATAACAACATGAAAAAAAAAAAAAAAATGTTTCGAGTGTTTTCACATTGTTAGAAACCAAATCATCAAAATATTTACAAAGATCACTATATGCAGAAACGAATCGACAGTACTTAAAACGTGTCTTTTTAGTGTTTTTAAGCGTATTAAGCACAAAACACAAAAAGACATAAATCACGGTATATGGGGATAAAAAAAATATTACAAAAAAATGTGTTTTTTTTTTTGTATTTTTGAACTTCTTACGTACCAAAACGCTAAAAACGCAGGCAAAACCCCATTTATCAAGAAACAAAATATTATTACCAAAAATAAGTGTTTTAAGTATTTTTTATCTCGTCATGAAGACAACCCAAAATGCATTCAAAGTATCCTAAATGGGAAACGAAAAGACATAACGAGAAACGTTTCTTATGAATGTTTTTGAGTTTCTTAGTTACCAAATTGTGAAAAGGCGTTAAAAGCACTGTATATAGAGGAACAGTACAACATTACTATAAAGTGTATTTTGCGTGTTTTTAACATTGTTGGGTACCAAAACATCAAAATGTATTCAAATGCCCTTATACATGTATGGAGAATTGTTTTTCACACTGCTAGACACCAAAACGCTAAAATGAATGGAAAGCAACCTATTTGTGGAAAGGAAACGACACGTCTTTGTCTTTTGTTTTTCTGAGACTGTTACCCATCAAAATGATAAAAATCACGGAATGCACTTTATAAGGAAAACGAAACATTACCAAAAACGTCTCTTTTTAGCTTTTTTGAGCTACTTACGTATCAAAACGGGATTTCCATAAACGTGCTTTATGCTTATGAATATGCTAGTCACAAAAACGCTAGAAAAGTATGGAAAGCACCCTATATGGCAAAACCAAACAACATTAACAAAAACGTTTCTTTTTAGCGTTTTTGAGCTTCTTACGTATCAAAACACTAAAATGCATGGAAAACACCTTTTACGGAGAAATAGAATAACTTTACCAGAAACAAGTATTTTCACTGTTTTTGAGTTTTTTTTTTTTATGTAGAAAAAGACAAAATGTTTCCAAAGTATCATATAAGGGGAAACGAAAAGACATTACGAGGAAAGTGTATTGTGAGTTTTTTGAGCTTTCTAAGTACCAAAACGCTAAAACGCATGAATAGCACCCTATGTGGAAAAATAGAACAACATTAACAAAAACGTGTATTCTGAGTGATTTTCAAATTGTTAGGGAGCAATACACCAAAATGCATCTAAAGCCTTTTATATGTACAAAGGAAACGAAATTACAAGAAATAAGTTTTTTATTTTATTTTTTTAAATTGTTTAGGACACCAAAACGGTGAAAACCATGAAGATCACCCTGTAAGGATATAGAAAGCAACATTATGAAAAATAAAGAATCCCTTGATTGTTTTTAAACTTTTTTCGCACCAAAACGCTAAAACGCATAGAAAACTCCCTTTATGGTGAAAAAAGTAATAATATTTCCAAAAACAAACATTTTAGTGTTTTTAACTTGTTACGTAAGAAGAACTTATGTTCCGACACGATAATGCGTATGGAAAACGACATTTATTGAAAAAACACAATGACTCTACGAAAATCGTGTTTTTAACTTATTACGTAAGAAGGCAGGGTAATAACCCTGCTACTTATGTACCAAAACGATAATACGTATGGAAAACTCCATTTATTGAAAGCATTGACTACGAAAATCGCGTATTTTACGTGTTTTTAAGCCAAATTGCATGGAAAGTACCTCATTTAGAGAAACAAAAAAACATTATGAGAAACGTGTATCATGAGTGTTTTTGACCTTATGTAAAAAACGCTGAAACGTGTGAATTGCAATCTATATGGAGAAACAGAAATTTGTTTTGAGTGTTTTTTTTTCACATTTTCAAATACCAAAACGCCAAAATGCACGTAAAGTACCCACTAATGAAAAATGAAAAAGACAGGAATATATCTTCAGGAATATGTGTTTATGAGATTGTTAGGCACCAAAACGTTATGATACATAGAAAGTTCCGAATACGGGAAAACAAATCAGTATTACCAAAAACGTGTCTTATGAGAGTTTTTCAGCTACATAAAGTACCAAAACGGTAAAACGTATGCAAAACGCATTTTTTTTTTTTGGAAGAAACAATACCATTACTAAAATACAATATTTTTAGGATTTTTAGCTTATTACGTAGAAAAACGTCAAAATGAATGAAAAGTACCCTGTATGAAGAAATGAAAAAAACACTACGAGGAACGTGTATTATGAGTATTTTGAGCTTCTTAGGTACCAAAAAAAAAAAAGCATGAATAGCACTCTATAGGGAAAAACAGAACAATATTACTAAAAAGAGTATTTTGAAGGTATTTCACACTATTAGGTAATAAAACGCAAGAATCCATAAAAAAAAAAAAAACATTCAATATGGGGAAAGGAAACAACATTTCCAGAAACGTGTCTTTTGAGTACTGATGTCCGTATTAGTTAACAAAACACTTAAAAGCAAAAAAATCACCGTCTATAGGAACACAAGACAACATTACAAAAATTGTGTCTTTTAACCTATTTCCAAAAAGCTTAAAAATCCAAAACGCCCTTTATGGAGAAATACAAGAGCATTACAAGAAACAAGCATTTTGCTTTCTTTTTTTTGTTTTATCTTTGTCGTAAAAAATGCCAAAGTCCAAGAGGAGTAATCTATACGGGGAAACAAAGGAACATTACGATAAGCTTGTATTATGAGACTTTTGAGCTTCTTAGGTATCATAATGCTAAAACGCATGAATAACACTCTATATGGAGAAACAAAATAATATTACCAAAAATGTGTATGTGTTAGGCATGGGTAAAGGAAACGAGATTTCTAAAAATATATCTTTTAAGAGTTTATGAGCGTGTTAAGCACCAAAACGCTAAAAATTATGGAAAGCACCGTATATGGGAATACAAAATAACATTACAAAAAACGTGTCTTTTGAGTGTTTTCAGCTACTTACATACCAAAACGGAAAAAAAAAATATAAAACATGAAAACACTCTTTTATTACCAAACACAAATATTGTGAGTGTTTATTACGTACATAAACGTTAACATATATGGAAAGTACTTTATATGAGGAAATGAAAAGTACTAGAAATGATTGCTATAAGAATTTTTAAGATTCTTAGGTACCACAATAGAAAAACGTATGAATAGTACTCTATATGGAGAAAGAGAAAATATTACGAAAAAGTTTATTTTCACACTGTTAGGTACCCAATCGCCAAAATGTACGCAAAACATTTGTATATGAGGAAAGGAAACGATATTTCCTGAAACATGTTTCTGAAGTGTTTATGAGCGGGCTAGGCACAAATTAATAAAGCATGGAAAGCTCCCTATATAGGAAAACAAAGCAACATTACCAAAAACCTATCTTTTCATTTTTTTTAACTACATAAGTACCAAAACGCTAAAACACTTCCAGAAAAATTCTTCGTGGAAAAACAGTATAACTATCCCAAAAACGAGTATTTTGAATGCTTTTAGCTTGTTATGTAGACCAATGCAAAACTGCACGCAAAGTACGAGTACTCTGTATGGGGAAACGAAAGGACATTACGAGAAGTGTTTTACATGAGTTTTTACATTTCTACGTACCATAATACTAAAATGTATGACAAGCACTCTAATATGTAGAAACAACAATATTACCAAAAAGGTGTTTAATTTTCACATTATAGGGCACTAAAATGCCAAGATGCGTGAAACAAACAACTTTATCAGAAATGTGTCTTTTGAGTATTTATCAGCGTGCCATGTTGCCCAAAATGTCTGGCAGCTACAGGTTGAGGTTTCCCGTTAACCAAAATAAATGAATAAAAGGAAAAAAGGAAATAAATAATTATAAATAAATATAGAAAATAAAGTAATAGAAAGACAAATAAGTAAATAGATTAAAATAAATAAATAAATAAATAAATATATAAACGATGCCGGTGCCGATAACGATGCGATTTTCACGATAACGAAGCGGATTTCACGATAAGGATGTAGTTTTCACGATAACGATGCGATTTTCAATAAGACGCAGGAATCAATTTAAACGAAGCGAGTTTCATAATAACGATGCGGTTTTCACGATAACGAAGCAATTTTCACGATAACGATGCGGGAATCACATTAAACGAAGCGAGTTTCACGATAACGATGCGATTTTCACGATAACGAAGCGAGTTTCACGATAACGACGCGGGAATCACATTAAACGAAGCGAATTTCACGATGACGACGCAGGAATCACATTAAACGAAGCGAGTTTTACGATGACGACGCGGGAATCGCATTAAACGAAGCGAGTTTTCTCGAAGTGTGGGGACAGTGGCGCTGCAACCCTCCAGCCCCTCACACTGAACAAGAGGTCATCAGAAAGACAATTTTGACAAACTCACCAGTCACTGCCATGGAAGGCGCACTCTTCTTCCCAAAAGAGGTCCCTCGCATGGCAGTGTCTGGGGCATGATGGAGGCCAATTTACTCCTTTGTAGTTAGGTCCTGAACGCTAATTTTGATGAACTACTACACACAATTCACCAGACACTGTCACGGAAGGAGGAGCCCGTATCTCCCCATCAGGGCCCCAGTGGTGGCAGTATCTGGTGGTTGGTGCGTAGTGTTAACGATGGCCTCTTGTTGGGTGTGAGGGGCTGGAAGTGGACGATCATATCTTAATAAGGAGGTAAAGGAGGAGCGGGACTTGCTGCCCGATCCCCGCCCTGGGCCCCTGGTGGAACCAGACAGCCACCCTCCCCTCCAGTACGCTCCCCCTGTCCTCCACGGGCCGGAACGAATTTTGGATGGTAAGTTTCCGAATCGAGATTGAATTTTGCAATGAATATTAAATCGTCGTCAGTACATGAAAAGTGGTGTTGGTTGACGCGAGAGAGAAAATCGGTTCATCAGTGAGGCGAGACGAGGTTGTACCTCTGAGTGCCCTGCGTATCCCTGTGTCTCTCATAATAGCAATGATTTATTTAGGGCAATGACTTCAGCTTGCCTACAGTGCGCATTTGAGGCGAATTAGAAATAAATAAATCTTGGACGATATTATATGTGATTTTTAGATACAGTCATCGCATAACACTACTGATAACATGTTGGAATTGACAGGAACCAGGACAACCAATTGTCCCGGTATCTCCCTCTCTCTCTCTCTCTCTCTCTCTCTCTCTCTCTCTCTCTCTCTCTCTCTCTCTCTCTCTCTCTGTCTGTCTGTCTCTCTCTGGCTTTCATTTCTTACCTACTTCCTTCCTTCCTTCCTCTTCCTTCCCTCCCTTCCTTTCTTAATCTATATCCTCATTCACATATCTCTAGTACTTCCTCCCTCCCTTCCCTCATTCTTCCTATATTATCCATGAGATCCCTTCCTTCTTTCACTTTGCTTCCTCTCCTCTTCCCCCATTCAAAGAAGGAAATCTCACGTCTCCACCTTCCTTCCCCTTTTTTTTCCTTTCCTTTTCACTCCAAACCAGTGGATTTGAAACCTCCTTTCTCTCTCTCTCTCTCTCTCTCTCTCTCTCTCTCTCTCTCTCTCTCTCTCTCTCTCTCTCTCTCTCTCTCTCTCTCTCTCTCTCTCTCTCTCTCTCTCCCCTTCCTTCCTTCCTTGCTTACTGTGATGTTAATACTTATTAAGTTAATTAAACGTGAGCCTTCACCGCTCCGGAATGCCAGCGTGAGGGAGAAAAACGAGGGAACAATTACACTAGATGAAGAATTGTATGCAAAAAAAAGGATAATGATTTGGGTGATCCAAGTTATGAAGATGTTATCAAGGAAAGTTATTTTTATTATTATTATTATTATCATTATTATTATTATTATTATTATTATTATTATTATCATTATTATTATTATTATTATTATTATTATTATTATTATTATTATTATTATTATTATTTTTATTATTATTATTATTATTACATTTATATTATTATTATTTTTTTTATATGGTTTACTATATTTCTGCTTCCGGTGCTCAGGTGACATTAGGGAGCCAGGTGTGCATGGAGTGAGTTTTGGAGTGAATGAAAATTAACGTCCTGATAATTTCAAGTGACATAAATCTAAAATAACGGATTATTATTATTATTATTATTATTATTATTATTATTATTATTATTATTATTATCTATTTTTTTTTTTAAGAATATAAAAACATAAGAAGTAAGGGAGGCTGCAAGAAGCCATCGGGCCTACACGTGGCAGTCCCTGTATGAATCCTACCTACCTATTTCCAGCTATCATCCCCATTCATAAATCTGTCTAATCTTCTCTTAAAGCCCCTTAATGTCTTAACACTAACATTCTGATTACTGAGTCTATTCATCAACCACTCTATTTGAGAACCAGTTTCTTAATATCTCTTTTTTAAACCTAAGTTTTTCAAGATTCAATCCCAAATTTCTTGTTCAATCTTAGTTACTGAACTTAAGAATTTTGCATACGTCCTCCTTGTTATAACCCTTATACCACTTAATGACGTCTATCAGGTCCCATCTTAACCTACGTCTCTCTAAAGAATGGAAATTTAACAGCTTCAATCTCGCCTCGTGAGGAATACTCCTTATCCCCTGTATCCTTTTAGACATTCTCCTGTGTACTGATTCTAATAGGCTTATATCCTTCCTGTAATATGGGGACCAGAACTGCACAGAGTCTGACCAGTTCCAAATAAAATTTTAACATTACTTCAGAACTTCTACTTTTAATACTCCTAAAAATTAATCCTAATACCCTGTTTGCCCTCTTTCTGGCCTCTATGCATTGCTTTCCTAAGTATAACTCATAAATCTTTTTCGCACCCAGAGCTTTGTTATTTTTTGTGTACATACGGTGTGGGTTTCCTCTAACTGCGATAAGATTTAAGACTTTCTTTTTTGTTTCTTAGTTACTAAAACATGTACAAAATCCTCAAAATGTATTCAAAATACCCTATATTGCTAAAGAAAACGCCATTATGAGAATTTTCTCTTATGAGTGTTTTTGAACTTCTTACGCACAAAAACGTTAAAACTCTTTGTGAAGAAACAGAATAACATTACCAAAAATGTGTATTTTGAGTGTATTTCACATTGTTAGGTCCCGTAACCCGAAACTGCATACAAAGCACCCTCTATGGGGAAACGGAACAAGATTTCCAGAAATGTGTCTTTGAAGTGTTTGCGAGCGTGCTAGGCATCAAAAAGCTAAAAATCATGGAAAGCACCCTATATAGGAAATGAAAAAAAAAAAGCATTACCAAAAACGTGTCTTTTCAGTGTTTCCTGTATGGAAAGGAGAATAACTACCAAAAACAATTATTTTTGATCTTTTTTCTTTTTTTTTTTTTAAGCTTGCTACGTACAAAAACGTCAAAATGCTGTGAACAACTTTACATGTGGAGAAAAAAAAAAAAAAACATTACCAGAAACGTTTATTATTAGTGTAAGCTTATTAGGTACGAAAACTCTAAAACATATGAAAAGAATTCCTTACAGAAAAAAAAAACAGAAAAAATACAAAAAACATGCATTTTGA
The DNA here is from genome assembly GCF_035594125.1 of Scylla paramamosain. Classification (NCBI taxonomy): domain Eukaryota; kingdom Metazoa; phylum Arthropoda; class Malacostraca; order Decapoda; family Portunidae; genus Scylla; species Scylla paramamosain. The sequence goes on from NC_087188.1 coordinate 2,912,494, forward strand.
GTGTATTTCTCATTCTTAGTTGCCCTAACGCAATATGCATGCAAACCACTCTATAAGATGGAAGTAAACGACATTTCCAATAACGTGTCTTTTGAGTGTTTGTAAGTGTGTTAGGCACAAAAACCTAAAAAGCTTAAAAAATGTACGATATATGAAGAGATAGAACAACATTACCAAAAACGTGTATATTGAGTACATTTAACATTGCAAGGCACCAAAACGACAAAATGCATGCAAAGCACACTATTTGAGGAAATGACCTAAAATTAAGGAAACGAAATTTCCCCCCAAACTTTCTTTGTTTTTGTTTTGTGTTTAGTGTCTATGAGCGTGTTAGGAACGAAAACACACACACACACACACACACACACACACACACACACACACACAAAGAAATGGAAAACACCCTATATGGGAAAAAAATGAAAAAAAAAATTATCGTCTCTTTTCAGTGTTTTTAACCTCCTTACGTACCAAAATTCTAAAACGCTTGCAAAACACACTTTATGGAGAAACATATTAACATTACCAAAAACAAGTATTTTCATCGATTTTGAACATTTTACACACAAAATTGCCAAAATGCATTGAAAATAACATATATGAGGTAACGAAGGAACATTACGAGAAACATGTATTATTAGTGTTTTTAAGCTTTTTAAATCGCATAAATACCACTCATTATGAAGAAACAGACAAACATTACCAAAAATGTGTTTTTCAGTATTTTTCACATTCATAATGGAAAACAAAAGGAAATTTCCAGAAAAGTTTCTTTTGAGTGTTTATAAGCGTTTTATGCATCGAAACGATATATGGGGAAAGGAAACGAGATTTCCAGAAGCATGTTTTTTCAGTGTTTACACGCGTGCTAGGCACCAAAACGCTAAAGAGCATGGAAATCACCCTATATGGAATACAAAACTACATTATAAGAAACTTGTCTTTTGTGTGTGTGTTTTTTTTTTTTTAGCTGCTTATGTACCAAAACAATAAAACGCATGCATGCATGCATGGAAAAAAAAAAATATATAAAACTAAGTATTTTGTGTGTTTTGTGCTTGTAAAGTAGAAAAGCGCCAAAATGCATGGAAAATATCCTATATGGGGTAACGTAAGAATATTATGAGAAACGTGTATTATGAATGCTTTTAAAATTCTTAGCAAAATGTGAAAACGCCTAAACATTCCTCTATATGGAGAAACAAGACAACATTACCAAAAACGTGTATTTTGAGTGTTTTTCACATTCTTAGGTACCAAAAAAGCTAAAACGAATGGAAAGTCCATATATGAGCTAACGAAATGAAATTTCCAGAAATGTGTTTTATGGGCGTTTTTCGCCACCAAAACAATAAAAAAAATATATGTAAATTAACCTATATGAGAATACAAATGAACAATTCCAAAAACGTATATTTTGAGTGTATATCACATTGTTAGGCATTAAATCAGCAAAATATGGGGAAACAAAATGGAATTTCCAGAAACGTCTCTTTTGAGTGTTTATGAGCCTGTTACGCACCAAAACGTTAAAAAGCAAGGAAGGCGCCCTATGTTGGAAAAAAAAAAAAAAAAACATCTCTCAGGTGTTTTGAGCTACTTTCAGAACAAAACCCTAAAACGCATGTAAAACATGTGGGAAGTGAATAAATAATGAATAGCACTCTATATAGAGAAACAAAATAACTTTACCAAAACCCCAAAATGCATTGAAAGCACCATATATAGGGTAAGAAAACAAGATTTTCCCCGAAAAAAATGTGTCTTTTGAATATTTATGAGCGTGTTAGGAATCAAAACACTAAAAATTATGGAAAATACCCGATATGGGGAAAAAAAAAACATTATTGTTATTGTAAGTGTTATTGTAAGTGTTTTTCAGCTTTGTGGTAACAAAACGCAAAACACGCTTCAATAGCACTGTATAGAGAAACATAAATTACTATAAACGTGCTTTTTTCTTTAATTGTTAGGTACCAAACTGACGAAACTCATGTAAAGCAGCATATATTGGGAAAATAAAAAAATATTAAAAAAAAAATGTGTTTTGAGTGTTTCTTTGCAAGAAATGTCTTTTTCATTGTTCTTGAGTTACGCACTTACCAAAAGGGTAAAACGCACGAAAAGAGCTCTTTATGGAGAAACAAAATAAAATTACGAAAAACAATTTTTTTTGAGCTTGTTACGTAAAAAAAAAAAAAAAAAAAAAAAAAATGCATGCTAAGTACTCCATATCGGGATATAAAAGACATTAGGAGAAACGCGTGTTATGAAATTTTTTGAGCTTCTAAGGTACCATAACGCTTAAACGCATAAATAGCACTCTATATCGAGAAACAGAACAACATTACGAAAAACGTGTATTTTGAGTGTTTTTTTTTCATATTTTATGTACCAAAATTCCAAAACGCATAAAAAACCTTTTTATTATGGGGGAAAGTTTTTTTTTTTTGGAGTGTTAGGCACTAAAACGCTAAAAAAAAAGCATGGAAATCACCGTATACAGGAATAAAAAAAAAAAAAAAAATAGCATGAAAACCGTGCACTTTGAGTGTTATTGATTTTCTTACGTACCAAAACGCTAAAAACTCATGCAAAACACATTTTATGGATAAAGAAAAAGAAAACATTATCAAAACAAGTATTTTGACTGCTATTGAGCTTGTTACGTATAAAAACGCCGAAAATCCATAAAAAAGTACATTATATATGGAAAGAAGAGTACATTAAGAGGGAGGTGTATTATGAGAGGTTTTGAGCTTTTGAGGTACCAAAACACTAAAACGCATGCAAAACTCCCTTTAAGAAGAATAAGAATAATATTAAGAAATAAATGTATTATGCATGTTTTTTTGCTTGTAATTTACAAAAACGCAAAAATGAATGCAAAATAGCTTATATGGAGATACGTAAAGACATAACGAGATAAGTGTATTATTAGTGTTTTCGAACTTCTTAGGTACCAAAATGCAAAAACACGTTAACAGCATTCTGTGTGGAGAAACAGATCATTACCAATAACGTGCATTTTGACAGTCTTTCACATTGTTAGATATAAAAACGCCAAAATACATGTGGAAACGAGATGGTATTGCAAGAAATGTATATTTTTATTTTTATTTTTTTTATTTATTTATTTGATTTTTTTGTATGCTAGACAGCAAACGGTGAAAAGCATAGAACGCATCGTTTATGAGAATAAAAACATCAACAAAAACGTGTGTATTGAGTGTTTTTTTTAAGCTTACGTACAAAAACATAAAAAAAAAAAAAAAATATTTTGAGTGTCATTGAGCTTGTTGCATACAAAAAAAACAAAATGCATGTAAACTACCATATATAGGGAACCAAAAGGACATTATGAGAGATGTGTATTTTGAATTTTTTTTTTTTTTTTTTTTGAGATTCTTTAAGTACTAAAACGGAAAAAAGGCATGAATATTGCTGTTTATTTGAAAAAGAGAAAACTACAAAAAACATGTATTTTAAGTGTATTTTACAATGTTAGGTAACGAAAAGACAAAATGCACGGAAAGCATTATATGGGGAGAGGAAAAAAAAAAAATTACAGAATCATATTTTTTTTTAAGTGATTCTGAGCCTGTTAGGTAAGACAATGCTAAAAAGCATGGAAAGCACCCTATATGAGAAAAGAAAACATTACGGTAAACGTGTCTTTTTAGTATTTTTGAACTACTTACGTACAAAAATGCTAAAATGCACGGAAAACATGCGATGGATTTATAGTGTTAAGTACTCTATGTAGTAAAACAAAAAGATATTACGAGAACCAAAATGCGAAAAACGCGTTAATACCACTGTATATAGAGAAACAGAACAACATTACAAAAAAGAAGCATTCTGAAAAGAAAAAAAATTGAGCATGCAAAAATGCATGGAAAGTATCCTATATTGGAAACAAAAAGACATTGGAAGACACGTGTATTGTGAGTGTTCTTGAGCTTCTTACACACCAATACACTAAAACGTATGAATAGCGCTCTATACGGAAAAGAAAAACTTTTTTTTAAACATTTTTTTTTCACACCATTAGTAGCCATAATGCCAATCAGCATGCAAAGCATGATAGGCATGAAAATGCAAAAAATCATGGGAAGCATTCTATGTGGGAAAAGAAAATATTACCAAGAACGTGTCTTTTTGAGTGTTCTTTAGCTACTTGCATACCAAAAACACAAAAACGCCTGCAAAACAGTCCGTATACAGAAAAAAACAATAACACTGCCAAAAAAAACAAGTATTTTGAATACTTTTGATCATTTTTACTTGAAAAAACGCCAAAAATACATAGAACATACACAATATGAAGAAAAGTCATAACAAGAAACGTGTATTATGAGTGTTCTTGAGGTTCTTAGGTGCCAAAATGCTTTAACGCACCACATGGAGAAACAGAACAACATTACGAAAAACGTGTTTTCAGTAGTTTTCACATTGTTAGATACCAAAGCGCAAAATGCTTGTAAAGCCTTCCATATGGGGAAACAAAACTATATTACCAGAAACGTTTTTCGTCATTGTTTTTGAGAGCGTGAGGCACCAAAAAGATAAAAGAAAAAAAGATGATATTTAGCTTGTATAGGAAAACAAAACATTACAAAAAAATTTTTTTTTAGTGTTTTACAACTTCTTACGTATCAAAACTATAAAACGCATGCAAAACACACTTTATGCAAAAAACAGAAAAAAAAAATGCCAAAAAACAAGAATTTTGAGTGTTTTGAGTTTTTTACGTAGAAAAATATGAATATGCATGCAACGAAATGACATGACAAGAAACGTGTATTATATATATTTTTGAGCTTTTTAAGTATGAAAACGGAAAATGATTACTACTTTATATCGAAAAACCGAGCAACATTACAAAAACGTGTATTTTGAGTGTATTTCACATTCTGACGTACCAAACGGAAAAATGCTTGCAAAGCACACTATATGTAGAAAGGAAAGGAAATTTCCAGAAACATGTATTTTCATTGTTTAAGAGCATGCTCTGCACCAAAAGGTAAAAAAAAAAAAATATGGAAATCGACCTATATGGAAATACAAAAAAAAACATTAAGAAAAACGTTTCTTTGAATGTTTTTAAACAGCATACGTAGCAAAACAATAAAACGCTTGCAAAATTCCCTTTATGGACACGTAAAATAGTAAAAAAAAAAAAATGTAAAAAAAAGAAAAAAAGTTTGAGTATATTTCAGTTTCTTACGTACAAAAACGCAAAAATGTATGGAAAATATCTTATATGGGGGAAAGAAAAGAACATTACGAGGAACGTGCATTATGTGAGATTTTTTTTAGCTTAGGTACCAAATAGAACATTACCAAAAACGTGAATTTTGAATGTATTTCACTTTGTTAGGTACCAAAACGCCAAAATGCATGAAAAGCACCCTATAATGGGAAAGGGAAATAGATTTTCAGAATAGGTGTATTTTGAGTGCTTAAGAACGTGCTTGGTACCAAATTAATAAAAAGCATGAAAAACACTCTGTGTGAAAACTCTATGGGAAAACAAAACATTATCAAAAACGTCTCTTTGCAGTATTTTGAGTTAATTACGTAACAAAACGTTAAACCGCAAGCAAAACACTCTATACTGAAAAGAGAAAAACTATCAAAAAGTATTTTGAGAGTTTCTGAGCATGTTAAGTAAAAGAAAAAAAACACTAAAATGCATGGAAAGTACCCTATATTAGAAAACGGAAAGATTTTATGTGAAACATGTATCATAAGTGTTCTTAATTTTCTTAGTTATAAAAAACATTAAAACGCATGAATAGCACTCTAAATGGAGAGACAGAAAAACATTACCAAAACGTGTTTTTTTCCATTTCTAGTAACATGTCTTTTGAGTGTTTATGAGCGTGTTAGGCACCAAAACGCTAAAAAGCATGCAAAACACTTTATATGGGAAAAGAAAAAAAAAAAAGTGTCTGAGTGGTTTTTTTAACAACTTACCTACCAAAACACTAAAACGCATGTAAAACACTTTTCATGGAGAAACGCAATAGCATTACAAAAAAAAAAAAAGCATTTTGAGTGTACTTAAGTTTAAGTATATATATATATATATATATATATATATATATATATATATATATATATATATATATATATATATATATATATATATATATATATATATATATATATATATATATATATATATATATATATATATATATGTAAAAAAAAAAAATGCACAAAAAAAAAAACGAAAAGACTTTATGAGAGACATATGATAATAGTGTTTTTGAGCTTCAGCATTATGAGAAACATGATAATAGTGTTTTTGAGCCTCTTAGCTACCAAAACGATAAGACGCATAAGTAGCACTCTATATTAGAGAAACTGCATAACATTACCAAAAATATGCATTTTAAATGTATTTCACTTTGCTAGGTAAAAAAAACAAAAATTGCAAGCAAAGCATCCAATATTAGGTAAAGAAAAGAGATATACAAAAAAGGGTTTTTGAGTGTTTATGATAACAATTATTGGAAAAAAAAAACTTTAAATAAGAAAAAAAAAATTCCAAAAACATTTCTGTTCATTGTCTTGGAGCTACCTTCGTACCAAAACGCAAAATATCATGCAAAATATCCTTTATGCAGAAACAAAATAACATTAACAAAACCAAGTAAATTCATTGTTTTTGAGCTTGTTACGTAGTGAAAAGTTAAAATGCATGTAAGGCACACTATATGTTGAAACGAAAAAATATTACAAGAGAAAATTTTTATGAGTGTTTTTGAAATTCTTACGTATTAAAATGTTTAAAGGCATAAATAGCGCTCTATATGTAGGAAGAAGAAAAATACCACAAACGTGTATTTTGAGTGTTTTTCATATTGTTAGGTACCAAAGCGCCAAAATTTATGCAAGGAAAAGAAATGACATCACTAGAAAAAGTTTCCTGTCAATATTTACTTTTTTTTTCAGCGCGTTAGGGACCAAAACTGCCCCCCCCCCAAAAAAAAAAACATGTAACTCACCAGATGAAATGATAGAAAACCACATTTCGAAAAACGAGTCTTTTGAGTGTTTTTTAAACTTTTGCGTACAAAAACGCTAAAAGGCATGCAAAACACACTGTATGGAAAAACATAATAATATTTCCAAAAAAGAGTATTTTGAGTGTTTTTTTTTTTGTTTGTTACGTAGAAAAACGCCAAAAACCACACAAAGTTATTTTTTTGGAAAACTAAAAGATATTACGAGAAACGTATATCATGATAGTTTTTCACCTTGTTAAGAAGCAAAATCATAAAACTCATGAATAGTACTCTACATAGAGAAACATATGAATATTATCCAAAACGTGTATTTTGAGTGTTTTTTTTACTATTAATAGGTATCAAAACATCGAAGAACCTGCAAAGCCCCATATATGGGAAATGAAATGACATTACAAGATATGTCTTTTGAGGGTTTTTGAACGTAGTCGGCATCAAAACACAAAAAAGCATGAGAACCTATATGTGGATAACAGACCACGAAAAACGAGTCTTTTGAGTGTTTTGAACTTATTACGTAAAAAAAATACACTAAAACGCATGTGAAACACCCATTATGGAGAAAAAGAATAACATTACAGAAAAAAAATAAGTTTTAAGTGTTTTTGATCTGGTTACGTAGAAAAACGCCAAAATACAGGCAAAATAACTTATATGTGGAATCGAAAAGACTTAACAAAAAAACGTGTTTTTTTTTTCTTTTTTTTTTTATGTAGGAAGGAAGGTGTATTATTAATGTTTTGATTTGCTTCGGTACCAAAACGCTAAAATGCATGAATATCAGTCTATATGGAGAAACCGGACATTACCAAAAAAGTGAATTTTGAATGTATTTCTCATTGTTAGGTACAAAAGCGCCAAAATTCATGCAAAGCACTCTATATGTGAAAGTGAACGATATATATATATATATATATATATATATATATATATATATATATATATATATATATATATATATATATATATATATATATATATATATATATATATATATATATATATATATATATATATATATATATATATATATATATGCCAAAATGCTTTGAAAGCACCCTATACGGGGACACGAAACATTAACACAAACGCGTTTTTGAGTGTTTTTGTTCGTGTTAGTCACCCTGTCGCTTGAAAGCATGGAATTCACCTTATAAGGGAATACAGAACAACATTACCAAAAACGTGTCTTTTGAGTATTTCTTTTTTTTACTTTTTACATACCAAATGATAAAAACGCATGCAAAACACCCTTTAAGGAAAAACTAAATAACATTACCAAAACAAAACCAAAATTTTTTTTTTTCCATAAAAGCGCCAAACTGCAAGCAAAGTACCCTATATGGGGAAACGAAAGGACATTACCAAAACCGTGTATTATGAGTATTTTTGAGCTTATTAGGCACCAAAACGCTAAAATGCATTAACAGCTATATGGACAAACAGAGGAACATTACCAAAAATGTGTATTTTGAGTGTATTTGACATAATTAGGTACGTAAATGCCAAAATGCATTGGAAAGCACCCTATATTGGGAAATGAAACGGGAATTCAAGAAAAGTGTCGTTTGACTGTTTATGAGCAAGTTAGACACTAAAACGCTAAAAAGCATAGAAATCACCCTACATTGGATCAAAAGATAACATTAAGAAAAACGATTTTTTTGAGTGTTTTTGAACTTTTTACGTACCACAAAGCTAAATTGCATGCAAAACATCCTTTATGAAGTGTCAGAATAAGACACCAAACAAAGAGTATATTGGTTACAAAATCTTACATACAAAAAAAAAAAAATGCATGTAATGTGAACTATATAGAGAAACTAAAAGACGTGTATTATGACTGAGCATTTTAGATACCAGTATGCTAAAACACATGATTAACACTTAATATCGAGATACAGAACATTACCAAAATCGTGTATTTTAAGTGTTTTTTCACATTATTAGGTACCAAAGATCCAAAATGCTTACAAAGCCCCTTATATGAGAAAAAGAAAAATTTTGAAAAATGTTTCTTTTTGAGTGTTTATAAACGTGTTAGGCACCAAAACTCTAAAAATGCACCATATATTGGGAAACAAACAACTTTACAAAGAAAAAAAAGTGTTTTGAGTGTTCTGAGCTACTTACGTACTAAAACGCTAAAATCCTTGATGAAAGAGAATAACATTACCAAAAAATAAGCATTTTCAGCTTCTTACGTACAAAAACGTCAAAATGCATAGAAAATACCCTATAAAGGGAAACGAAAGAACATTACAATAAACGCTTACTATAAGTGTTTTTTTTTTTTTCGGTATCTTAGGTACCAGAACTCAAAAACGCATGAATAGAAATCTATATGGAGAAAGAAAACAACATTACCAAAGAACGTGTATTTTCAGGGCATTTCACATTGTTAGGTACCAAACCACCAAAATGATTTCAGATTATTTTATATAAGGAAAGCAAACAAAATTTCGGAAAACATGTTCCTTTGAGTATACTCGGCACCAAGACGCTAAAAAGCAGGGAAAGCACACTTCATGGGAAAACAAAACATTACCAAAATACCTTTCTTTTCAGTGTTTTGAGCTACTTACGAAAATGCTAAAATGCAAGGAAATCACCCTTCATGGGGAAACTATAAAATAAAAAAAAATAAAAAGATTCTTTGCGTGTTTAATCTTGTTACGTATAAAATACAAGATGCATTTAAAGTATATTATAGGAAGAAACAAAAAAAAAACATTACGATAATGTTGCATTACGAGTATTTTTTTTTTTTACTTTTTAGATGCCAAAATGCTAAAAAGGTATGGATACCATTCTATATGAAGAAAAAGAGAACCTTACCAAAAAGCTGTATTTCTAGTGTTTTTTTTTTTTTTCAAACTATTAGAAACCAAAACACCAAAATTTATACAAAGCCACCTAAATGGGGAAACGAAATGACATTACCAGGAACGTGTCTTTTGAGTGTTCTTGAGAGTGGTAGGCATAAAAAACGCTATAAAGAATAAAGTTCACCCTATATAGGAATACAATACATTATTACGAAAAACATGTCTTTTAAGTGTTTTTTGTTTAATTTCTTACGTACCAAAACGCTAAAAACGCATGCAAAACATACTTTATGAAAAAAAAAAAAACATAATTTTAGTGGTTTTGAGATTTAAGAACAAAAACGCCAAAACGCATGCAAACTGCACTGTTTATGTAAACAAAAGGACATTACAAGAGCCATGTATTATGAGTGTTTTTTTCAGCTTGTTAGGTACCAAATCGATAAAACACATCCATAGTACTGTATATAGAGAAACTAAATATTATCAACAATTTATTTATTTTTTTTTCAGTGTATTTCACATTGTTTGGAACCAAAAGGCCAAAATGTATGGAAAGCGCGCTATATGAGGAAAAAAATGTTCGAGAAACGTGTTTGTTAAGAGTTTATTAGCGTGTTAGGCACTAAAAAGCATGGAAATCACCCTATATGCGAAAACAAAACAACATTACCAAGGCTTCTCTTTTCATTGTTTTTTAGCTACTTTCGTACCAAAACGCTAAAACGCATGGAAAACATCTTTTCTCGAGAAACATAATAATATTACCAGAAACAGGTGATGTGATTGTTAATGAGTTTTTTATGTTTTAAAAACGCCAAAATGCATGCAAAGTACCCTATATGGTGAAGGGTAAAGACATTACAAGATGCGCATATTAGGAGTGTTTTTGAGCTTCTTAGGTATGAAAACGCTAGAAAAAAAAAAAAGAACAGCGCTCTATATTGAGAAACAGAAGAACATTACCAAATAGGAGTATTTTGAGTGTATTTCACATTGTTAGGAACAAATAGGCCGAAGTACATGCAAAACACCCTTTATGAGGAAAGAAAGGAGATTTCCAGAAACATGTCTTTTGAATGTTTATGAGCGTGGTAGCCACCAAAACGATAGTAAGCATGGAAAGGACCCTATATGGGAAAACGAATCAATATTACCAAAAACATCTCTTTTAAGTGTATTTGAGCTACTTACGTACCAAAACGTTAAGACGCATTGAAAAAAAAAAAAAACTTTATGGATAAACGTTACCATAAACGTGTATTTTGATCGTTTTTATCTTTTTTTACGTAGAAAACACCAATATGCATGCAAAGTACTTTATATAGGGAAACGAAGACATTACTAGAGACGCGTGTTATGAGATTTTTTGAGCTTCTTAGGTACCAAATGCTAAAACGCAAGAATAGCACTCTATATCAAGAAACAGTTCAATTTACCAAAAAAGTGTCTTTTGAGTGTTTTTAGCGTGTTATGTACAAAAACGCCAAAATGTATGCAAAGTACCCTATATGGAAAACAAATAGTTATTATAAGAAACGTATATTACAAGTGTACCAAGACACTAAAACGCTTAAAAAAAACCACAATACGGAGAAACAGAATAACATTACTAAAAACGTGTCTTTTGAGTTTTTATCACCTTCTTAGGCATCAAAACTCCAAGACGTATGCAAAGCACGTAATTTAAAGAAAAGAACAAAGTTACCAAAGACGTGTATTGTGAGTGACTTTGAGCTCATTACATGCCAAAACTTGACAGTCCATGCAAGTCAACCAAAATAAGGAAAGGAAAAGACATTTTGAGAAACGCTTTATAATATTTTTTTTTTTATGTCCTCTTAGTTAATAATCGCAAAAACACGTTAACATCACTCTATAAGAAGAAACAGAACATCACCAAAAACGTATATTTTTATTGTTTTTCACATTATTGGCTACCAATACGCCAAAATCCATGAAAAGCATTAGGATACAAAACGGCATTATCAGAAACGTGTTTTTTAAGTGTTTTTGAGTGTTTTAGTTACCAAAACACTAAAATACATGGAAAGCATCCTACATTGGAATACAAAATAAAACTACCGAAAAAATTGTCTTTTGACTGTTTTTGAGTTTCTCATGTATAAAAGCACTAAAATGCATACAAAAAAACCTTTATGAAGAGAAAAGAATAACTAACAAAAACGTGTATTTTGAGTGTTTTTTTTTTATGCTTCTTAGGTACAATAACGGCAAACTGCATGCCTAGTACCCTATATGGTAAAACAAAACGTGATTATCAGAAATTTGTTTTATGAGTGTTTTTGACCTTAGGTAACTAAACGCAAAAACGCATGAATAGCACTCTATATGTAGAAACTAAACAGCAATACAAAAACTTGTGTTTTTGGTATTTTTTTTACATTATTAGTTACCAAAACGCCATCATAATTAATGCAAAGTGCTTTTTATAGACAATGGAATCGACATTACTTGAAACGTGCTTTTTCAATGTTTTACTGCGTTTTAGGCATCAGAACGCTAAAATGATGGAAAACACTCTATACTGAAATACAAAACAACATTACCATGAACGCATCCTTTAAGTGTTTTTGAGCTTCTTGCGTACAAAAAACGATAAAATGCATGTAAAGTATCCTACATGGGAAACGAAATATAACAAGGAACATGCATTACACGTGTTTTTCAATATCTTAGGTAACAAAACGGTAAAACACGTGAAAAAGCACTTTATATGAAGAAACAGAACAATCTTGCAAAGAATGTCTGTTTCAAGTGTTTTTTAAATTGTTATGTACCAAAACGCCAAAATGAATGTAAAATACTATATGGGAAAATGAAAGGAGATGACGAGAAATGTGTATTGTGAGTTTTTTTTGAGCTTCTTAAGTACCAAAAGTCTAAAATGCGTCAATACCACTTTATAAGGAGAAAAAAAAACATTACCAAAAACGTTTTTTTTTTTTTTCATATTCTTACGTATCAAAACAACGAATTGCATGAAAAGCACTCTATATGTGGTAACAAAACGATATTTCTTGAAACTTGTCTTCTTACTGTTTTTGAGCCTCTTAGTTACCAAAAACGCTAAAATGCACGGAAAGCAATATTGGACTACAAAAACACTTAACGAAAAGCGTGTCTTTCGAGTGTTTTTCAGTTTCTTTCATAACAAAACACTAAAATATTCTTTCTGCAGAAACAAATTAAAATTACCAATAGTATGCATTTCGAGTGTTTTTGAGCTTGGGTAGAGAATCAGAAAATTAAGTACCTTAATTGGTGAAAAAAAGCAATATTACCGGAAACGTGGATTATAAGAGTTTTTGACATTCCCAGGTAACAAGATGCTAAAATGCGTGAATGGCACTCCATATGTAGAAACTGATCTTTACCAAAAACGTATGTTGAATATTTTTAGAATGATAGGTACCAAAAAAAAATGCATGCAACGCATATCATATGAGGAAACGAAAGGACATAACCAGAAAGGTGTCTTTTCAGTGTTTTTAGTGTTTTAAGCACCAAAACGCCAAAATTCATACAATGTACCCGTATTGGGATATAAAACAGCAATACGAAAAATATGTCTTTTGAGTGTTTCGTGTTTTTTTTTTTAAGGTTCTTATGCATCAAAACGCTTAAAAAAACGCGAATTTTTTTTTTATTGAGAAAAAAATAACATTACTAAAAACATGTATTTTCAATATATAGAGTGCTATTAATGCCCTTTAGCGTTTTGGTACCTAAGAATCTTAAAAAAAGACTCATAATACACTTTTCTTGGGACGGCTTTTTCATTTCCCCATATGGTGTACTTTGCCTACATTTTTCCGTTTTTTTTTTCTACGTAACATGCTGAAAAACAATCAAAATACTTTTCTTGGGTAATGTTATTCTTTCTCTCCATAAAGAGTGTTTTGCATGCGATTTAGTGTTTGATAAGTTCAAAAACACTCAAAAGACACGTTTTCGTAATGTTGTTTTGTATTCCCATGTAGGGGGATTTCCAGTATTTTATTTTTTTTGTCATTTTGGTGCCTAACACGCTCATAAACACTCAAAAGACATATATCTGGATATGTCGTTTTTTCTTTTTTTCATATATGTTGTTTTGTTTGCATTTTTGGATTTTGCTACCTAATAATGTGAAATCTACGAAGCTCAAAGCACATATAATGCACGTCACTCATAATATCCTTTCGCTTCCCCTTATATGGTACATTTTGGCATTTTTCTTCGTAACACGCTCAAAACATTCAAAATACTGTTTTTGGGTATAGATTATTTTGTTTCTCCATAGAAAGTGTTTCGAATGCATTTTAGCGTTTTTCTTCATAAGAAACTCAAAAACACACGAAAGACACATTTTTCATAATGTTGTTTTGCATTCCGGTATACGGTGATTTCTTTGCTTTTTAGCTTTTTGATGCCTAACACAATCAAAAACACTCAAAAGAAACGTTTCTAGTAATGTCGTTTGCATATATCTCAGTGTTTTGGTACTTCAATGTGAAAAACACTCAAAATACACGTTTTTTTGGTAATTTTCTTCTGTTTCTTGATATATGTTTGTATATTTTAGCAATTTTGCACATAAAAAATATATTAAAAAAAATCACATAATACCAGTTTTTTTGCAGTCTTTTTGTTTCCCATACAGAATGCATTTTGCATTTACTACGTAGCAAGCTCAAAAACACTCAAAATACAAGTTTCTGGTAAAATCATACAGTTTCTACAATAGGTTTATTTTTATTTATTTTTTTGTGGTTTTGTGTTTTTACTTATTTTTTTTTACGCATGTAGCTCAAGAACACATAATAGACGTTATTGGTAATATTATTTTCTTACTGTATATGCTCTACATTTCATTTCATGTACAGTCTTCCATGCTTTACATGGTTTTCTATCGTTTTTGTGCCTGTCAACCCTCATAAACATTCAGAAGACACGTTATAAGGTGCTTTTTCATGCAATTTGGCATTGTGGTACGTATCAATGTAAAATACACTGAAAATCCACGTTTTTATTAATGTTGCCTTTTTTTCTAATATAGATTGCTATTCATACGTTTTAACGATTTGCTACATAAGCTAAAAAAAAAAAAAAAACACTTTTCTCGCAATGTCTTTTCGTTTCCTCATATAAAGCACTTAACATATTTGCTTTTTTTTTTATCTACGTAACGTATCTACGTCTTAAAAAAAAAAAACACTGAAAATACTTCTTTTGGTAATGTTAATCTGTTTCTTCAAAAAAAAAAAAAAAATAGAAAAAAAAATGTGTTCCATGTGTTTTATCGTTTTGGTACGTAAAAGTTCAGTAACACTTAAAAGACACGTTTTTCGTAATGCTGATTTAGATTCCCACAAAGTGTGATTTTTATACTTTTTAACGTTTTGGTGCCTAACACTCTCAAATATAATTGGAAGACAAGTTTCAGGTAATATCGTGTCGTTTCCCTATATACGAAGCTTTACCTACTTTTTTGGAATTTTGCTATATAATAATGTGAAATACAGTAAAAATACAAATTTTGGTAAAGTTATTTTGTTTCTGCATGTAAAGTGCTATTCATGCATTTTAGTGTTTTGGTACCGAAGCTCAAAAACACTTATAATACACATTTCTCGTAATGTCTTCTTTTCAATATGTTGCATGTATTTTTTTCGACCTAAGAAGTTCAAAAAACATTCAAAATACTTGCTTTTTTTTGGTAATGTTACTCAGTTTCTCCATAAATGGTATTTTGTATGCCTTTTAGCGATTTGGTATGTAAGAAGCTGAAAATAATGAAAAGACACATTTTTGGTAGGTTTTTCTATTCACATATAGGAATCTTTCGATGTTTTTTAGCATTTAGTGACTATCGTGCCTAAAAACACTTAAAACATACGCTTCTTATTATGTTGTTTTGTTTGTCCCAAAAAAAGAAGTTTCGGATCCATTTTGGCGTTTTGGTCACTTATAATGTGAAAAGACTCAAATTACACGTTTTTGGTAATATTGTTTTGTTTCTCCATAAAGAATGGCATTAACGCGTTTTCCTGTTTTGGTATCTGAGAAGCTCAAACACACTCATAATACGTTTCTCGTAATGTCTTTTTGTTTCCCCATATATGGTACTTTTGGATTTAAATTTTACTACGTCACAAGGTCCAAATCTCTTATGATATTTGTTTTGGGTAATGTTATTCTGTTTATCCATAACGAGTGTTTTGCATGCGTTTTTTTGCATTTAGGCACGTGACAAGCTGAAAAAAAAACATTCAAAAGTCATGTTTTTACTAATGTTGTTTTTCTCTTACCAAATAGGATGATTTCCAAGCATTTTAGTGTTTTTGGTGCCTAACTCGATAGAAAACACTAAAGAGACACGTTTCTGGAAATCTCATACGCTTTGCACATATAGAGATCTTTGCATGCATTTTGGCATGCAAAATGGTACCTTACAGTTTTGGTACCTTACAGTTTGAAATACACAAAAATACACGTTTTTCGTACTATTGTTCTTTTCTCCATATAAACTGGTATTCTTGCATTTTCCCGTTTTAGTACATTTGAAGCTCAATGCAGACAATACGCGTTATTCGTAATGTTTATTCGTTTCCCCATATACGGCTCATTACATGCATTTTCGCATGTTTCTACATAGCTACCTCAAAAACACTCAAAATACTTGTATTTTTTACATTAATATTGTTTTCCTTAATATCGTTTCTTTTTCCCATATTGGGCAAATTGCATGCATTTTGACGTTTTGGTACTTGACAGTGCAAAAAAACATTGAAAATACACGTTTTTTTTTTTTTTGTATTGTTATTCTGTTTTTCCTTATAGAGTCTCATTCATGCTCTCATAAAGTTCTTTCGTTTCCAGATGTAGTGTACTTTGCATGCATCTTATCGTTTATGTACGTAACAAGCTGAAAACATTCATATTACTTGTTTTTTATAATGTTACATTGTCTCAACAAAGGGAATTTTGCATGCGTTTAAGGGTTAGTTAAGTAGCCCAAAAACACTCAAAAGGAACGTTTATGGTAATGCTATTTTGTTTTCCCATATCAGGTGCTTTCGATACTTTTTATTATTTTGTTGTCAAACATGCACAAAAACACACATAAGATACGTATCCTGTAATGTTGTTTCATTTCACCGTAGAGGATGCTTTCCATGTATTTTGGTGTTTTGTTATTTAAGCATTTGAAAAACACAAAAAATACTTTTTTTTTTTATTGTTATTCTGTTTCTCCATATAGAATGCTATCCACTCGTTTCAGCGTTTTGGTAGCTAAGAAGCTCAAAAACACTAAAAATACACGTCTCTAGTAATGTTCTTTACTTTCCTGATGTAGTGTACTTTCAATACATATGTGTGGTTTTGTACGTAACAAGCTGAAAACACTCAAAATGCATGTTTTTGTTAAAGTTATTATTGTTTCTCTATGAAAGGTGTTTTGCAAAAGTTTTAGCGTTTCGGTGCGTAAGTAGCTAAAAAAAAAAAAAAAACACTCGAAAGAAACGTTTTGGTATTATTTATTTATCTATTTATTTATTTATTGTTTTTTTTTTTTTTTGCAAATAAATTTTTTCCCATACTTTTTAGTATTCTTGTGCCTTCAAAAGACACTAAAAACATGTCTATGGAAATGAAATTTCAATTCACAATTGAGGGTGCTTTGCATGCACTTTTCTCGTTTTGATATTTAAGAATGTGAAAAACCTTTCACATTCACATGGATTCTTTCCGAGATAGAGTGCTATTCATGCGTGTTAGCCTTTTAGTACCTATGACGATCCAAAGCACTCATAATACTTATTTCTAGTAATGTTATCTCATTACCTCGAACACGGTTATTTCCATGCATTTTATAGTTTTATACGTAACAAGGTAAAAAAAAAAAAAAAACTACTCAAAATACTTATTTTTGGTAATGCTGTTCTTTCCCCATAAGGTGTGTTTTGCATGCGTTTTAGCATTTTGGAACGTAAGAAGCTGAAAACAATGAAAGGATACATTTTTTGTAAAGTTGTCTGGCATTCACATACCGGGTGATTTCCATGGATTTTAGCGTTTTGATGCATAACATGTTCATAAACTCCAAAGAGATGTTTCTGGAAATGTTGTTTATTTTCCCAATATAGGGTGCTTTGTTTTTGAGCTTTTTTTTGTATCAGACAGGAAAACGCATCAATACGCATTGAATATATAGATAAATGAAAAAAAAAAAATTACTGGCAAAAACTTGTAATTTGAGTTTTTATGTACCAAAACGCCAAATTGCATTGGAAAGCCAACCCCAAGAAACGAATATTTCAAGAATTTTTGTGCATGTTAGGCACCAAAACGCAAATAAATCCCAAATAAAGCATCCTATATGGGTATAAAAAAAATAAATAAAAAAAGACGAGTCTTTTGAGTGTTTTCAGCTTCTTATGTACCAAAAACGCATTTTAAAAACACCCTACTTTGAGAAACAAATTAACATTAACAAAAACAAGTATTTTGATTGTTTTTTGAGATTGTTGCGTACAAAAACGCCCAAAATACTTGGAAAGTACCCTGTATTGGGAAACTAAATTTATTTACAAGACACATGTATTTTTGTGCTTCTTAGGTACTAAAATCGCTAAAACCCATGAAGAGCACTCTATATTGAGATACAAAGCCACAAAATGAAAAACGTGTATTTTGAGTGCATTTCACACTCATAGGCATGAAAACTCCAATATGTATGCAAAACACCATATATGGGGAAAAGAAATGACATTTCCAGAAATGTGTCTTTTGAGTGTTTATGACGTGTTAAGCACCAAAACGCTAAAAAGTATAAAGAAAAAAAACTATTCTAAACTTTACAAAACAAACGTGTCTTTTCAGTGGTTTTTAGCTTCTTACGTACCAAAACGCTAAAATGGATATAAAATCCTTAATGGAGAAACAGAATAACTTTTGCCAAATAAGTATTTTGAGTGTTTTTGAGCTTGTTATGTACAAAAAAGCCTAAAGGCATGCAAAGTATCCAACATAGGAAAATGAAAGAACATTACAATAGACATGTATAATAAGAGTTTTTGAGCTTTTTAGGTACCAAAATGCTAGAACGCATGAATAGCACTCTATATGGAGAACCTTGCGAAAACATGTATTTTTAGTGTTTTTGAGCTACCTACATACCAAAATGCAAAAAGGCGTGAAAACACCGTTTATAGAGAAGCACAATAACGATAAGACAAAAATCGTGTTATATAGTATTATGAAAGTTTTTGAGCTTTTTAGGAAAGAAAATGCTAGAACACATTTATAGCATTTTATATTAAGAGAAAGAACATTACAAAAAAACATGTATATTGAGTGTTTTCACATTATTAAATACCAAAACGTAAAAATGCATGCAAAGCCCCTTACATGAGTAAACGAAAAGACATTACCAGAAACGTGTCTTTTGAATGTTTTTGAGCATGGTGGACACGAAAACGCTGAAAAACATGTAAATCACCCTACATAGTAATTCAATATAACATTAAGAAAAATTTGAGTATTGTTTTTTTTTTTTTTACTTATTATGTACTAACACGCTAAAAAGTATTCAAAATAAACTTTATGAAAAAAAAGAATAACATCACAAGAGACAACTATTTTCGAGTGTTTTTAAAGGCTGTTACGCAAAAAAACTTCAAAATACATACAAAATACCCCATATGGGGAATCGAAAAGACATTACGAGAAATGTGGATTATGAGTGATTGTGATATGCTACCAAACCCCGAAAACCCGTTAATATCACTCCATATGGAGAAACTGAAGAATATTACCCAAAAAGTCTAATTTGAATGTTTTTTCACATTGTTAGGTACCAACACACCATAATGCATGTTAAGCCCGTAATATGGAAAAACGAAACGATATTACAAATAACGTATGTTTTGAGTGTTTTTGTGCATGAATGGCACCGAGACGCCAAAAAAGCTTGGAACACACGTTATATGGGAAACAAAACAAAATTACGAAAAACACATTTTTTGACTGTTTTTAAACTTTGAAACACTAAAACGCATGCAAGACATTATTTAGGAAAAAAAAAAAAAACAGGGTAACATTATCAAAAACAAGTATTGTTAGTGTCTTTGAGCTTGTTTCGTACACAAACGACAAAATACATACAAAATATCCTATACGGAATAAACGAAAGGCCATTACCAGAGATGTGTATTATGAGTGTTTTTCATTTTCTTAGGTACTAAACCACTAAATCGCATAAATATAATTCTGTATAAAAAAAAAAAAATAGAACAATATTACAAAAAAAAAATGTATTTGACAGTATTTCATATTGTTTAGTACGAAAAAAAAAAAATGCTTCTAAAGCACCTTAACAATACCAAAAACAAGTATGTTAAGTATTTTTGGGATTGTTACCTGGACAAAAACTAGCATTTTCAATTTTTTTTCTTTTTTTTTGCTGAAAAACGCCAAACTGCAAGCAAAGTACCTTATATGGGGAAACAAAAGGGCATTACCAAAAACGTGTATTATGAGTGCTTTTGAGCTTATTAGGCACCAAAACGCTAAAATATATTAATAGTTATATGAAAAAACAGAGGAACATTACCAAACACGTGTATTTTGAGTGTATTTCACATAATTAGGTACGTAAACGTCAAAATGCATGGAAAGCACCTTATATGGGGAAATGAAACGGGAATCCAAGAAAAGTGTCATTTGACTGTTTATGAGCATGTTAGACACTAAAACGCTAAAAAGCATAAAAAATCACCCTACATTGGATCAAAAGATAACATTACGAAAAACAATTTTTTTTTTAGTGTTTTTGAACTTCTTACGTATCAAAAAGCTAAATCGCATGCAAAACATCCTTTATGAAGTGTCAGAATAAAATATCAAGAAAAGAGTATTTTGTGTACAAAATCTTACGTACAAAAAAAAAAAAAAAACGCAAAAAAAAATGCATGTAATGTAAACTATAATTTTATAGGAAAACAAAAAGACGTGTATTATAAGTGAGCTTTTTAGTTACCAGTATGATAAAACACATGATTAACACTTAATATCGAGATACAGAACATTACCAAAATCGTGTATTTTAAGTGTTTTTCATATTATTAGGTAACAAAGATTCAAAATGCTTACAAAGCCCCATATATGGGAAAAAAGAAACATTTTGAAAAATGTTTTTTTTTTTTTAGTGTTTATAAACGTGTTAGGCACCAAAACTCTAAAAATGCACCATATATTGGGAAACAAACAACTTTACAAAGAAAAAAAAGTGTTTTGAGTGTTCTGAGCTACTTACGTACTAAAACGCTAAAATTCTTGATGAAGGAAAATAACATTACCAAAAATAAGCATTTTCAGCTTGTTACGTACAAAAAATGTCAAAATGCATAGAAAATACCCTATATAGGGAAACGAAAGAACATTACGATAAACGGTTACAATAAGTGTTTTTTTTTTCGGTATCTTAGGTACCAGAACTCAAAAACGCATGAATAGAAATCTATATGGAGAAAGAAAACAACATTACCAAAGAACGTGTATTTTCAGGGCATTTCACACTGTTAGGTACCAAACCACCAAAATGATTTCAGATTATTCTATATAAGGAAAGCAAACAAAATTTCGGAAAACATGTTCCTTGAGTATACTCGGCACCAAGACGCTAAAAAGCAGGGAAAGCACACTTCATGGGAAAGCAAAACATTACCAAAATACCTTTCTTTTCAGTGTTTTCAGCTACTTACGAAAACGCTAAAATGCAAGGAAATCACCCTTCATGGGGAAACTTTAAAATTACAAAAAAAAAAAAAGGATTCTTTGCGTTTTTAATCTTGTTACGTACAAAATACAAGATGCATTCAAAGTATATTATAGGGGGAAACGAAATAAAAAATTAAGATAATTTTGCATTACGAGTATTTTTTTTACTTTTTAGATGCCAAAATGCTAAAAAGGCATGAATACCACTCTATATGGAGAAAAACACAACCTTACCAAAAAAATAAAAATTGTATTTCTAGTGTTTCTTTTTCAGATTATTAGAAACCAAAACGCCAAAATTTATACAAAGCCACCTATATGGGGATACGAAATGACATTACCAGGAACGTGTCTTTTGAGTGTTCTTGAGAGTGGTAGGCATCAAAAACGCTATAAAGAATAAAGTTCATCCTATATAGGAATGCAATACATTATTACGAAAAAAACATGTCTTTTAAGTGTTTTTTGTTTAATTTCTTACGTACCAAAACGCTAAAAACGCATGCAAAACATACTTTATGAAAAAAAAAAAAAAAAAAAACCTAAAAACATAATTTTAGTGGTTTTGAGATTTAAGAACAAAAACGCTAAGATGCATGCAAACTACACTGTTTATGTAAACAAAAAGACATTACAAGAGCCATGTATTATGAGTGTTTTTCAGCTTGTTAGGTACCACATCGATAAAACACATCCACAGTACTGTATATGGAAAACTAAATAACATTAACAATATTTTTTTTTTCAGTGTATTTCACATTGTTCATAACCAAAACGCCAAAATGTATGGAAAGCGCGCTATATGAGGAAAAAAATGTTCGAGAAACGTGTTTGTTTAGAGTTCATTAGCGTGTTAGGCACTAAAAAACATGGAAATCACCATATATGCGAAAACATAAAAACATTACCAAGGCATCTCTTTTCATTGTTTTTGAGCTACTTTCGTACCAAAACGCTAAAACGCATGGAGAACACCTTTTCTCGAGAAACAGAATAATATTACCAGAAACATGTAATGTGATTGTTAATGAGTTTTTATGTTAAAAAACGCCAAAATGCATGCAAAGTACCCTATATGGTGAAGGGTAAAGACATTACAAGATGCGCATATTAGGAGTGTTTTTGAGCTTCTTAGGTATGAAAACGCTAGAAAAAAAAAAAAAGAACAGCGCTCTATATTGAGAAACAGAAGAACATTACCAAATAGGAGTATTTTGAGTGTATTTCACATTGTTAGGAACAAATAGGCCGAAGTACATGCAAAACACCCTTTATGAGGAAAGAAAGGAGATTTCCAGAAACATGTCTTTTGAATGTTTATGAGTGTGGTAGCCACCAAAACGATAGTAAGCATGGAAAGGACCCTATATGGGAAAACGAATCAATATTACCAAAAACATCTCTTTTAAGTGTATTTGAGCTACTTACGTACCAAAACGTTAAGACGCATTGAAAAAAAAAAAAAACTTTATGGATAAACGTTACCATAAACGTGTATTTTGATCGTTTTTATCTTTTTTTACGTAGAAAACACCAATATGCATGCAAAGTACTTTATATAGGGAAACGAAGACATTACTAGAGACGCGTGTTATGAGATTTTTTGAGCTTCTTAGGTACCAAATGCTAAAACGCAAGAATAGCACTCTATATCAAGAAACAGTTCAATTTACCAAAAAAGTGTCTTTTGAGTGTTTTTAGCGTGTTATGTACAAAAACGCCAAAATGTATGCAAAGTACCCTATATGGAAAACAAATAGTTATTATAAGAAACGTATATTACAAGTGTACCAAGACACTAAAACGCTTAAAAAAAACCACAATACGGAGAAACAGAATAACATTACTAAAAACGTGTCTTTTGAGTTTTTATCACCTTCTTAGGCATCAAAACTCCAAGACGTATGCAAAGCACGTAATTTAAAGAAAAGAACAAAGTTACCAAAGACGTGTATTGTGAGTGACTTTGAGCTCATTACATGCCAAAACTTGACAGTCCATGCAAGTCAACCAAAATAAGGAAAGGAAAAGACATTTTGAGAAACGCTTTATAATATTTTTTTTTTATGTCCTCTTAGTTAATAATCGCAAAAACACGTTAACATCACTCTATAAGAAGAAACAGAACATCACCAAAAACGTATATTTTTATTGTTTTTCACATTATTGGCTACCAATACGCCAAAATCCATGAAAAGCATTAGGATACAAAACGGCATTATCAGAAACGTGTTTTTTAAGTGTTTTTGAGTGTTTTAGTTACCAAAACACTAAAATACATGGAAAGCATCCTACATTGGAATACAAAATAAAACTACCGAAAAAATTGTCTTTTGACTGTTTTTGAGTTTCTCATGTATAAAAGCACTAAAATGCATACAAAAAAACCTTTATGAAGAGAAAAGAATAACTAACAAAAACGTGTATTTTGAGTGTTTTTTTTTTATGCTTCTTAGGTACAATAACGGCAAACTGCATGCCTAGTACCCTATATGGTAAAACAAAACGTGATTATCAGAAATTTGTTTTATGAGTGTTTTTGACCTTAGGTAACTAAACGCAAAAACGCATGAATAGCACTCTATATGTAGAAACTAAACAGCAATACAAAAACTTGTGTTTTTGGTATTTTTTTTACATTATTAGTTACCAAAACGCCATCATAATTAATGCAAAGTGCTTTTTATAGACAATGGAATCGACATTACTTGAAACGTGCTTTTTCAATGTTTTACTGCGTTTTAGGCATCAGAACGCTAAAATGATGGAAAACACTCTATACTGAAATACAAAACAACATTACCATGAACGCATCCTTTAAGTGTTTTTGAGCTTCTTGCGTACAAAAAACGATAAAATGTATGTAAAGTATCCTACATGGGAAACGAAATATAACAAGGAACATGCATTACACGTGTTTTTCAATATCTTAGGTAACAAAACGGTAAAACACGTGAAAAAGCACTTTATATGAAGAAACAGAACAATCTTGCAAAGAATGTCTGTTTCAAGTGTTTTTTAAATTGTTATGTACCAAAACGCCAAAATGAATGTAAAATACTATATGGGAAAATGAAAGGAGATGACGAGAAATGTGTATTGTGAGTTTTTTTTGAGCTTCTTAAGTACCAAAAGTCTAAAATGCGTCAATACCACTTTATAAGGAGTAAAAAAAACATTACCAAAAACGTTTTTTTTTTTTTTCATATTCTTACGTATCAAAACAACGAATTGCATGAAAAGCACTCTATATGTGGTAACAAAACGATATTTCTTGAAACTTGTCTTCTTACTGTTTTTGAGCCTCTTAGTTACCAAAAACGCTAAAATGCACGGAAAGCAATATTGGACTACAAAAACACTTAACGAAAAGCGTGTCTTTCGAGTGTTTTTCAGTTTCTTTCATAACAAAACACTAAAATATTCTTTCTGCAGAAACAAATTAAAATTACCAATAGTATGCATTTCGAGTGTTTTTGAGCTTGGGTAGAGAATCAGAAAATTAAGTACCTTAATTGGTGAAAAAAAGCAATATTACCGGAAACGTGGATTATAAGAGTTTTTGACATTCCCAGGTAACAAGATGCTAAAATGCGTGAATGGCACTCCATATGTAGAAACTGATCTTTACCAAAAACGTATGTTGAATATTTTTAGAATGATAGGTACCAAAAAAAAATGCATGCAACGCATATCATATGAGGAAACGAAAGGACATAACCAGAAAGGTGTCTTTTCAGTGTTTTTAGTGTTTTAAGCACCAAAACGCCAAAATTCATACAATGTACCCGTATTGGGATATAAAACAGCAATACGAAAAATATGTCTTTTGAGTGTTTCGTGTTTTTTTTTTTAAGGTTCTTATGCATCAAAACGCTTAAAAAAACGCAAATTTTTTTTTTATTGAGAAAAAAATAACATTACTAAAAACATGTATTTTCAATATATAGAGTGCTATTAATGCCCTTTAGCGTTTTGGTACCTAAGAATCTTAAAAAAAAGACTCATAATACACTTTTCTTGGGACGGCTTTTTCATTTCCCCATATGGTGTACTTTGCCTACATTTTTCCGTTTTTTTTTTCTACGTAACATGCTGAAAAACAATCAAAATACTTTTCTTGGGTAATGTTATTCTTTCTCTCCATAAAGAGTGTTTTGCATGCGATTTAGTGTTTGATAAGTTCAAAAACACTCAAAAGACACGTTTTCGTAATGTTGTTTTGTATTCCCATGTAGGGGGATTTCCAGTATTTTATTTTTTTTGTCATTTTGGTGCCTAACACGCTCATAAACACTCAAAAGACATATATCTGGATATGTCGTTTTTTCTTTTTTTCATATATGTTGTTTTGTTTGCATTTTTGGATTTTGCTACCTAATAATGTGAAATCTACGAAGCTCAAAGCACATATAATGCACGTCACTCATAATATCCTTTCGCTTCCCCTTATATGGTACATTTTGGCATTTTTCTTCGTAACACGCTCAAAACATTCAAAATACTGTTTTTGGGTATAGATTATTTTGTTTCTCCATAGAAAGTGTTTCGAATGCATTTTAGCGTTTTTCTTCATAAGAAACTCAAAAACACACGAAAGACACATTTTTCATAATGTTGTTTTGCATTCCGGTATACGGTGATTTCTTTGCTTTTTAGCTTTTTGATGCCTAACACAATCAAAAACACTCAAAAGAAACGTTTCTAGTAATGTCGTTTGCATATATCTCAGTGTTTTGGTACTTCAATGTGAAAAACACTCAAAATACACGTTTTTTTGGTAATTTTCTTCTGTTTCTTGATATATGTTTGTATATTTTAGCAATTTTGCACATAAAAAATATATTAAAAAAAATCACATAATACCAGTTTTTTTGCAGTCTTTTTGTTTCCCATACAGAATGCATTTTGCATTTACTACGTAGCAAGCTCAAAAACACTCAAAATACAAGTTTCTGGTAAAATCATACAGTTTCTACAATAGGTTTATTTTTATTTATTTTTTTGTGGTTTTGTGTTTTTACTTATTTTTTTTTACGCATGTAGCTCAAGAACACATAATAGACGTTATTGGTAATATTATTTTCTTACTGTATATGCTCTACATTTCATTTCATGTACAGTCTTCCATGCTTTACATGGTTTTCTATCGTTTTTGTGCCTGTCAACCCTCATAAACATTCAGAAGACACGTTATAAGGTGCTTTTTCATGCAATTTGGCATTGTGGTACGTATCAATGTAAAATACACTGAAAATCCACGTTTTTATTAATGTTGCCTTTTTTTCTAATATAGATTGCTATTCATACGTTTTAACGATTTGCTACATAAGCTAAAAAAAAAAAAAAAAACACTTTTCTCGCAATGTCTTTTCGTTTCCTCATATAAAGCACTTAACATATTTGCTTTTTTTTTTATCTACGTAACGTATCTACGTCTTAAAAAAAAAAAAACACTGAAAATACTTCTTTTGGTAATGTTAATCTGTTTCTTCAAAAAAAAAAAAAAAATAGAAAAAAAAATGTGTTCCATGTGTTTTATCGTTTTGGTACGTAAAAGTTCAGTAACACTTAAAAGACACGTTTTTCGTAATGCTGATTTAGATTCCCACAAAGTGTGATTTTTATACTTTTTAACGTTTTGGTGCCTAACACTCTCAAATATAATTGGAAGACAAGTTTCAGGTAATATCGTGTCGTTTCCCTATATACGAAGCTTTACCTACTTTTTTGGAATTTTGCTATATAATAATGTGAAATACAGTAAAAATACAAATTTTGGTAAAGTTATTTTGTTTCTGCATGTAAAGTGCTATTCATGCATTTTAGTGTTTTGGTACCGAAGCTCAAAAACACTTATAATACACATTTCTCGTAATGTCTTCTTTTCAATATGTTGCATGTATTTTTTTCGACCTAAGAAGTTCAAAAAACATTCAAAATACTTGCTTTTTTTTGGTAATGTTACTCAGTTTCTCCATAAATGGTATTTTGTATGCCTTTTAGCGATTTGGTATGTAAGAAGCTGAAAATAATGAAAAGACACATTTTTGGTAGGTTTTTCTATTCACATATAGGAATCTTTCGATGTTTTTTAGCATTTAGTGACTATCGTGCCTAAAAACACTTAAAACATACGCTTCTTATTATGTTGTTTTGTTTGTCCCAAAAAAAGAAGTTTCGGATCCATTTTGGCGTTTTGGTCACTTATAATGTGAAAAGACTCAAATTACACGTTTTTGGTAATATTGTTTTGTTTCTCCATAAAGAATGGCATTAACGCGTTTTCCTGTTTTGGTATCTGAGAAGCTCAAACACACTCATAATACGTTTCTCGTAATGTCTTTTTGTTTCCCCATATATGGTACTTTTGGATTTAAATTTTACTACGTCACAAGGTCCAAATCTCTTATGATATTTGTTTTGGGTAATGTTATTCTGTTTATCCATAACGAGTGTTTTGCATGCGTTTTTTTGCATTTAGGCACGTGACAAGCTGAAAAAAAAACATTCAAAAGTCATGTTTTTACTAATGTTGTTTTTCTCTTACCAAATAGGATGATTTCCAAGCATTTTAGTGTTTTTGGTGCCTAACTCGATAGAAAACACTAAAGAGACACGTTTCTGGAAATCTCATACGCTTTGCACATATAGAGATCTTTGCATGCATTTTGGCATGCAAAATGGTACCTTACAGTTTTGGTACCTTACAGTTTGAAATACACAAAAATACACGTTTTTCGTACTATTGTTCTTTTCTCCATATAAACTGGTATTCTTGCATTTTCCCGTTTTAGTACATTTGAAGCTCAATGCAGACAATACGCGTTATTCGTAATGTTTATTCGTTTCCCCATATACGGCTCATTACATGCATTTTCGCATGTTTCTACATAGCTACCTCAAAAACACTCAAAATACTTGTATTTTTTACATTAATATTGTTTTCCTTAATATCGTTTCTTTTTCCCATATTGGGCAAATTGCATGCATTTTGACGTTTTGGTACTTGACAGTGCAAAAAAACATTGAAAATACACGTTTTTTTTTTTTTGTATTGTTATTCTGTTTTTCCTTATAGAGTCTCATTCATGCTCTCGTAAAGTTCTTTCGTTTCCAGATGTAGTGTACTTTGCATGCATCTTATCGTTTATGTACGTAACAAGCTGAAAACATTCATATTACTTGTTTTTTATAATGTTACATTGTCTCAACAAAGGGAATTTTGCATGCGTTTAAGGGTTAGTTAAGTAGCCCAAAAACACTCAAAAGGAACGTTTATGGTAATGCTATTTTGTTTTCCCATATCAGGTGCTTTCGATACTTTTTATTATTTTGTTGTCAAACATGCACAAAAACACACATAAGATACGTATCCTGTAATGTTGTTTCATTTCACCGTAGAGGATGCTTTCCATGTATTTTGGTGTTTTGTTATTTAAGCATTTGAAAAACACAAAAAATACTTTTTTTTTTATTGTTATTCTGTTTCTCCATATAGAATGCTATCCACTCGTTTCAGCGTTTTGGTAGCTAAGAAGCTCAAAAACACTAAAAATACACGTCTCTAGTAATGTTCTTTACTTTCCTGATGTAGTGTACTCGTACTTTCAATACATATGTGTGGTTTTGTACGTAACAAGCTGAAAACACTCAAAATGCATGTTTTTGTTAAAGTTATTATTGTTTCTCTATGAAAGGTGTTTTGCAAAAGTTTTAGCGTTTCGGTGCGTAAGTAGCTAAAAAAAAAAAAAACACTCGAAAGAAACGTTTTGGTATTATTTATTTATCTATTTATTTATTTATTGTTTTTTTTTTTTTTTGCAAATAAATTTTTTCCCATACTTTTTAGTATTCTTGTGCCTTCAAAAGACACTAAAAACATGTCTATGGAAATGAAATTTCAATTCACAATTGAGGGTGCTTTGCATGCACTTTTCTCGTTTTGATATTTAAGAATGTGAAAAACCTTTGATAATATTCTCTTTCCGAGATAGAGTGCTATTCATGCGTGTTAGCCTTTTAGTACCTATGACGATCCAAAGCACTCATAATACTTATTTCTAGTAATGTTATCTCATTACCTCGAACACGGTTATTTCCATGCATTTTATAGTTTTATACGTAACAAGGTAAAAAAAAAAAAAAAACTACTCAAAATACTTATTTTTGGTAATGCTGTTCTTTCCCCATAAGGTGTGTTTTGCATGCGTTTTAGCATTTTGGAACGTAAGAAGCTGAAAACAATGAAAGGATACATTTTTTGTAAAGTTGTCTGGCATTCACATACCGGGTGATTTCCATGGATTTTAGCGTTTTGATGCATAACATGTTCATAAACTCCAAAGAGATGTTTCTGGAAATGTTGTTTATTTTCCCAATATAGGGTGCTTTGTTTTTGAGCTTTTTTTTTGTATCAGACAGGAAAACGCATCAATACGCATTGAATATATAGATAAATGAAAAAAAAAAAAATTACTGGCAAAAACTTGTAATTTGAGTTTTTATGTACCAAAACGCCAAATTGCATTGGAAAGCCAACCCCAAGAAACGAATATTTCAAGAATTTTTGTGCATGTTAGGCACCAAAACGCAAATAAATCCCAAATAAAGCATCCTATATGGGTATAAAAAAAATAAATAAAAAAAGACGAGTCTTTTGAGTGTTTTCAGCTTCTTATGTACCAAAAACGCATTTTAAAAACACCCTACTTTGAGAAACAAATTAACATTAACAAAAACAAGTATTTTGATTGTTTTTTGAGATTGTTGCGTACAAAAACGCCCAAAATACTTGGAAAGTACCCTGTATTGGGAAACTAAATTTATTTACAAGACACATGTATTTTTGTGCTTCTTAGGTACTAAAATCGCTAAAACCCATGAAGAGCACTCTATATTGAGATACAAAGCCACAAAATGAAAAACGTGTATTTTGAGTGCATTTCACACTCATAGGCATGAAAACTCCAATATGTATGCAAAACACCATATATGGGGAAAAGAAATGACATTTCCAGAAATGTGTCTTTTGAGTGTTTATGACGTGTTAAGCACCAAAACGCTAAAAAGTATAAAGAAAAAAAACTATTCTAAACTTTACAAAACAAACGTGTCTTTTCAGTGGTTTTTAGCTTCTTACGTACCAAAACGCTAAAATGGATATAAAATCCTTAATGGAGAAACAGAATAACTTTTGCCAAATAAGTATTTTGAGTGTTTTTGAGCTTGTTATGTACAAAAAAGCCTAAAGGCATGCAAAGTATCCAACATAGGAAAATGAAAGAACATTACAATAGACATGTATAATAAGAGTTTTTGAGCTTTTTAGGTACCAAAATGCTAGAACGCATGAATAGCACTCTATATGGAGAACCTTGCGAAAACATGTATTTTTAGTGTTTTTGAGCTACCTACATACCAAAATGCAAAAAGGCGTGAAAACACCGTTTATAGAGAAGCACAATAACGATAAGACAAAAATCGTGTTATATAGTATTATGAAAGTTTTTGAGCTTTTTAGGAAAGAAAATGCTAGAACACATTTATAGCATTTTATATTAAGAGAAAGAACATTACAAAAAAACATGTATATTGAGTGTTTTCACATTATTAAATACCAAAACGTAAAAATGCATGCAAAGCCCCTTACATGAGTAAACGAAAAGACATTACCAGAAACGTGTCTTTTGAATGTTTTTGAGCATGGTGGACACGAAAACGCTGAAAAACATGTAAATCACCCTACATAGTAATTCAATATAACATTAAGAAAAATTTGAGTATTGTTTTTTTTTTTTTTACTTATTATGTACTAACACGCTAAAAAGTATTCAAAATAAACTTTATGAAAAAAAAGAATAACATCACAAGAGACAACTATTTTCGAGTGTTTTTAAAGGCTGTTACGCAAAAAAACTTCAAAATACATACAAAATACCCCATATGGGGAATCGAAAAGACATTACGAGAAATGTGGATTATGAGTGATTGTGATATGCTACCAAACCCCGAAAACCCGTTAATATCACTCCATATGGAGAAACTGAAGAATATTACCCAAAAAGTCTAATTTGAATGTTTTTTCACATTGTTAGGTACCAACACACCATAATGCATGTTAAGCCCGTAATATGGAAAAACGAAACGATATTACAAATAACGTATGTTTTGAGTGTTTTTGTGCATGAATGGCACCGAGACGCCAAAAAAGCTTGGAACACACGTTATATGGGAAACAAAACAAAATTACGAAAAACACATTTTTTGACTGTTTTTAAACTTTGAAACACTAAAACGCATGCAAGACATTATTTAGGAAAAAAAAAAAAAACAGG